>NW_007731566.1:148741-155942 GCF_000696425.1 Galeopterus variegatus
ACTAACCCCTAAAATGTTCTTAATAGGGTTGCTTCTGAGAAACAGGACCTGGGTGGGAAAGAGTGGTAGAGAGCCTACTCTTGTCCACTATAAGCTTTTTGGTGCTATTTGATTACTTAACCACGTGACTACATGACTTTGATAAATGCCCTGGCCCTACTCTAGAGGTTCCCATTCAGTAGGTCCAGATTCTGTATTTGACAAAGCTTGGTAAGCAATTCTGATTACTAGTTTTAGTTAAGAGCTACTTACCAAAAAACCCTGAGATCTTATTATATCTCCATTCACACCTGAGATACTATGACTCTATGATCTCATATGATAAAGAACCTTCTGAGGTATGCTAGCCAACTATTTGATTTCTCATTTTTCATTCCGAGAAACTCAGTCTCATCAACTCAGTGACTTTCTCTGGTATTACCCACTTGCCATAAGCCTGTGGTATTTCTCATGTCAGGTGATCAAGTTGCTCTGGTGTTGTGGGGCTGAGTCCTGTCTGGCAAGGCATTCCCTGTTGGTCACTGTTCAGAGAACTCTTATCTCTTTGCTCAGCTGCAATAGGGGGAAGGAGGGGACTGCCAGGGATATCCATGGGGATGGGGTGAGAGGCCTGTGCCAGTCTGTGTTGGAGTGGTGCCCAAAGAGCCTAGTATCCAGGCTGGAGGACCTGCCCACACTGCCCTATTTTGCCAGGGTTGGCATCCTACTGGACGGCCCTCCAACACTGCATGGGAGAAAAGGGTCTGGCCTGGCCACTCCCCCATTCCAAGGAAGCGGAGGCACACAGAAACAGAAGTCCACTAATGCCCAAAACCCAGAAGAAGGAGGCTGAAACCAAACACCTTCACTTTCAGCAACAGTGACTAAGAACCAAACTTGAAAAAGAAAAAAATAAAGAAATTTTAAAAAGAAAAACCAACCTTAAGAATGAAGATGGAGGGCCGACCCCATGGCGCACCCGGGAGAGTGTGGCGCTGGGAGCGCAGCGGCGCTCCTGCCACGGGTTCGGATCCTATATAGAGATGGCCGGTGTGCTCACTGGCTGAGCGTGGTGCAGACGACACCAAGCCAAGGGTTGCTATCCCCTTACCGGTCACAAAAAAAAGACAAAAAAAAAAAATAGAATGAAGATGGAATCCTTCAAATTTGTGGGAGTATATTCTTAGTCCATCAAAAGACCTACCGGTTTTTCTTAACTTTTAATTGGGAAATACATTGCACATATAAAACAAGGGTGCATATCTATAAAATAGATACCATTTCAAGAACTTAAATAAAATAAAAAGACCTAATGTATGGGACACAAAGTCCATTTTTTCTGCCTTGCCCCTTTCAGGGATAATCACCTTCCTGATTTGGGGGTTAATCATTTCTTCTTTTTCTTCATGGTCTCATTCTCAGCACCACACTCTACCAGTGAGCTAACCGTCCTATGCACATATGCATCCCTAAGCAGTATATTACTAAGTTCTGCTTGTCTTTCAATTTTACGTCACTGGAATCACACTGTGTGTACTGTGTCTTGCTTTTCTTTCTCTAGATGTTGAGATTCATTCTTCACTTATGTGTACATCTGTAGTTCATTTTCACTGCCATAGAGAGGTAGCCAACTATAGGAATATACCGTGGCTTATTTATCTATTCTATTGTTATTCGATTGTTTCTAGTTTTTTCTATCAGGGAAACTCTTCTGGAAAATGGCTAGTCTTTTAAAATATTCCTCCCAAACTAGTGCTTACCCCTCCCTCCAGAGGCCTGGTTTTGTTTTTGCGAAGAGCGGAAAACTGTGGCCTATGTCTAAAGTACTGGGAATTCTCTGTGACCCAAAGACAACGATGCAATTCTCAGGATGCCATCCCTCTGCTCCCTGCCCTGGCCTCCCTCACATACAGGCCGTCTCCTCTTCTGAACCTGAGCTTCTACCCCCTGCCTTACATTGGGGAAAACAATTGGCCTTTTTACAGGCAGTCTGCATTTCTGAGTCACATACCTCTCCCTACTGTCTCCTCATCTCCTCCCCAGGTAAAAAGGAGCAGAGATCTCAATGAAAGGGCTCCATTGATAGGCCACAGGCGTGACAGCTGAAGCAGCAGGAGAAAATGCAGGCTCTGCCCTGCCTGGATGGCCAGAGGAAGCACTAAGATGCCAGACGACTGGCCCACTAGGTTCTTCACGCTTGCCGTATGGCAACAGGAAGAAGAAAGGAAACCTACCATGGTCAGGGTCAGTCACTTTTCCATATGTTACTCATATTGTTCCATTTAAGGCTCATATAATTTTAAAGGTGGAAAAATAATAAAAGATAACACAATAATAATACGTATCAGATACATACCACATGCCAGCTGCTGTCTAAAGTGGTTTACACACCTTATCACAATGGGTCATAACCCATGACAGTGGCCATAAAGTCAATTTAGGAGGTTAAGACTAGCATTTTAAAAAAGGAAACAGACAAGACTGGAATTGAACAGAAAATATTAGAGAGTATCCCATAAAGTAAGAGTAAATTTTTTTTTTAAAACTGTTTCACTTACACTCATGTATCTTCATTTATGCAACTACATCACAATGTAATATGTGTCTCTCGTTGTGGGCAGAAGCTAAAAAATGCTGTAAAACACCTCCTTATCTACTTCCTCTCCATCACATTGATGTATGTTCAGTTACCAACCTAATCTAACAGAGAAAATAACCGATGCTACTTCCCTAACTTTATCTGTACCACACTCCCAAGCCACCACTCACCCCACGCTCCTGATATAACGGCCTCCCTTCTGTTCTTCTTTCTGCCCCTAGAACGTTCTCCCCACACCTTTCACCAGTTCTTTGCCCCATCCTTCAGGTCTCAGCTTGGGTATCATGTCTGCTGCAGAGGGTTCCCCCGGACTCCAAGTCTGAACACTCCTCTTCCACTCATGACCACATAGACAATTGTTTCCTTGTTTGCTGTCTGCCTTCCCCACTAAAACTCCAAAGACAGGGATAATATCTGTTGTACTCAACAGTAGCTGGCACACAGCAGACATTTCACATTTGTTAAGTGAATAAAGAAACTTCCCAAGTCTAGTAAACTTCCCAAGGTTAGTAAATGGCAAAGCCAGGATTCCAGCCCAGGTCTGTCTGACCTGAAGCTTGCTCTTAACCCCTGTGCTGTACTAAAACTCAGAAACAAAACGCTATTGCCCTAGTGCACACCACTAGAGAATGTTAGTGCCAGGACAGAACCTAAGAATACCTGGCTCCCAGCTACCATGCTCTCTCCGTTATGTCATTGGGGTAGGGGCCATGAGTGGCTCACAGGAGTCACAGGAGTATTGCAATCAGCCAAGAATTTGGAGGGGATAAATGAATGAGACTGCAAAATCTTCAGACTTGAAGAGAAGAAATGTGGAAGTGGGGCCGAGCCCGTGGCGCGCTCGGGAGAGTGCGGCGCTGGGAGCGCAGGAGCGCTCCCGCCGTATTTGACAATATTCAACACCATTTCCTGATAAAAATTCTCAGCAGCCAGACTGAGGGAATCTATGAAAACCTATATAACACTCAATTGTGAACAGCTATCTTCTTTATTCTTTAGAACAGGAAAAAGGAAGGAATGCCTGCTCTCATTACTTTGGTTTCACAAATGTACTGGAAGTCCTATTGCGTTCAATAAGGCAAGAATAATAAATAAAAACACATTTTAAAGAAGAAATAAAACTTCATATTTGGAGAAAACAGGATACTATTTGTAGAAAGACCAAAGTAATCTGCAAAAACACTACTTGAACTAGTAAATAAATTTTAGCAAAGTTGTAAGATAGTAAGATACAAGATCGATATAAAAAAAGTAACTTTTGGGCCAAGCCCGTGGCGCACTCAGGAGAGTGCAGCGCTAGGAGCGCAGGAGCGCTCCCGCCGCTGGTTCGGATCCCGGATGACCGGTGCGCTCACAGCGTTCACTGGCTGAGCGCGGTGTGGCCGGTCTCAAAAAGGACAAAAAAAAAAGAAATGTGGAAGTGGCCAGAGAAATACCAGAAGAAATCAGTTGAGTACATGATTTCTGCTCAGCAGCCAGCTCAGAAATGAGAGGTAGGGGGCTCCCCTAGGCAAGCAGTATTCTGGGAAGGAGGTCTGGAGAAGCAGCCAGACACAGCAGAAAAATTCAAAGGGGCAATTTTTTTGTGCAGGGGGCCCAGAGGGCTGAGGCTACAGAAACTATATTTTAAGGGTCCTCAGGGTGGGCAGCATTGAGTTGGTGATTCTGAAACTGAGACTGAAGAAACAGGGGCCAAGAAGGCTCTGGTTAGGACATCTCAGAGGCCAGAGAAGCCGGCAGCAGGAACACCTTGGAAACACTACCACCTTGTGGCTGTGGAATGCCTAGCCCACAGGAAAAAGAATACACAGTTGGGTCAGTTTGTGGGTTCATTCTTCAGCAGTCACTTACTGAGCACCTAATATGGGTCTGGTTGCTGGGAAGCGGAAATGGGTCTGACATGGCTCCAACCTTCAAGAATCTCTGTCCTTTATATTCAGGCAGTGACCAAACCCTCTTCTTTATACCTCTCTCTTTTCATAATAACTTGTAGATTCATCTCTTAGGTTACAAGACCCAGCATATGATGCAGAACATCAGAATAACAGTAGCAGCTACTACTTAACACGTGCTAAGTGCTTTTAAGTACATTAGCACAGTGGATTCTCCCATTTCATCTATAGGATACCTATGAGACCTCAAAATGAAGATGTCAAATAGGCATTTATTTCAATACAAACCTGGAGTTCTTGAAGTCAGGAAAGGATAAATAAAGGCGGGCACTGCTGGCACACAGATGGTGTTTTTTAAAGAGCAGTGCTTCTCAAAGTTCAATGTACATATGACTCGCCAGGGGATCTTGCTAAATAAAATGCAGAATACTCTGATTCTGCAGTCTCTAAAGCAGGGCCTGAGATCCTGCTTCTAACAAGCTCCCAAGTGGTGCCAACACTGCTGGTCCATAGACCATACTTTGGATGACAAAAATCAGGAACAGGGGTTGACAAACTATGGCCAGCAGGTTAAATCTGGCTCATGGCCTGTGTTTGTGTAACCAGGAAGCTAAGAGTGATATTTTCATTTTTAAAGGGCTTGAGAAGAAGGAGGAGGAGGAAGACGAGGAAGGAGGAAGAAAGAACAGGAGGAAGGGGAAGAGGGGGAGGAGGGGGAGGAGGAGGAGGAAGTGGGAGGCAGAGAAGAAGGCGAGGAGACAAAGACCATTTGTGCCTCACAAAGCCTAAAATATTTACTCTTTGGTCTTTTACAAAAAAGATTCGCCAACCAGTGATCTAGAATATCACCCTAAAGAAGGTAGAAATGAGGACCAGGCCCTGAAGCAAACTGGTGTGACTTCCAAGTCCCCATGCCTAGTTTGGGCAGGGAAAAGAGAAAGTAAGAGTACAACACACTGCATGCATGCTAAGACAGGAAAACGTGAGCTAACAGCTGGGGCTTCTGGGTGGATGGGGTGGTCCTAGGGAAAAGGTTACAGAGACATTTGGGGTTGTAGGTGGGAAAGAGGATCTGGGGTGAGTCAATAACCATGAGCTAACAGCTGGGGCTTCTGGGTGGATGGGGTGGTCCTAGGGAAAGGTTACAGAGACATTTGGGGTTGTAGGTGGGAAAGAGGATCTGGGGTGAGTCAATAACCCCTGTTTCTTTCAGAGCTTATCTTGGAACAAAACAAAAAGAGAGGGCAGTGAGCACCAGCACTTGTGTGCAGTGCCACAGAAGAATTGGAAAAATGAAATAAAAAGGAAAGCCTGTATTACTTGATGCTTTCTTTTAATAAAAATAAAGGAAAAAAAGGAAAGCCTATGAATTCCACAGGGCTGCTCTCTGGAGCAGAACCTTCTGAATTTTGGCTGAGGGTGAGGAGTGTGGGTAGAGGGATTGCGGAAGGTGAGGGAGCAAAATAATAGCCCCAGAGCCTGTAGTTTGGGGGCTGTCCCATGCCATGTTTGGCTACAGTGCATTCTGCCACCCTGTGCTGAAGAATACATTTGCTTAAATGTCAACGCCTAAGAAAGTAAATACAGCTGTCCATTTCCATCAACCTGAACCAATTAATCTGACTCTTTCAATGGAGGAACAGGCTGTTTTGCTTTAAGTGAAAAGGTTTGCTTGTCTCACATCAAGCATTCATGTGTATTTCCAAAGGACAACAACAGCACCCTTTCATGGAGGTGCAGAAAGGACAGCATCTGTCAGAAAAACTGTGGGGCATAATATCTGTAAAGCCAAACTGTTCTTAAACGCTGGAGGGCAAATAAGAAGACAGAAAGATACGACAAAACTGTCATATGTTGCAAAACAGATCCCAGAATTTCCTGGTTGGAAGGAACCTTTAAGGTCAACCAGTCTTCCTCATGTTTCCAGCAAAGCTGCCTACAAAATCTAACCATCTAGAGAAAAAAAGCACATGCCATGCCTAGCTTTTGGCAAGAAATCTTCTTCTTTTTAAAAAATTAAAAAATGCTTGTAGTTAAAAACAAATTTCTGCTTTTTAACCCATGAGCTCCTGCCCTTCTCAAGTCCATCCCCCTCAGTCACACTATTTGTTTTTCCCACCAGAAAGTGGATTCCTTCAGGGAAGTGACTGATCTCTGTAGTACCTAGCACACTGCTCAGCCCATGGTGTAAGAGTGTGGTGAGCAAGACCCCGGTCTACTGCAAGACCTTAGTTTTCCTGCCACTGTGTGATTTCAGACAAGACACGCAACCTTTCGAAACCTTGGTTTCCTCACCACTGAAGTCCTCTCACAATAGGGTTGTTTTCAGGACTAAATGTGTTAGTACATGCAGAATACCTGGAATAGTGGCTAGCACAACAGTAAGGGTTTAGGATTAGATGTGTTAGTACATGCAGAATACCTGCAATAGTGGCTAGCACAACAGTAAGGGTTTAATAAGTGTCAAAAATTATTACTGTTCACTTAGTAAATGTTGCTTATAACAGAATACCTGAAACTGGGTAATTTATAAAAATCAAATTTTATTTCTTACAGTTTTGGAGGCTGGGAAATCCAAGGTCCAGGGGGCACATCTGGTGAGGGCCTGCCTTTGGTGGCTACTCAGGGTATCACAACGGGCTGAGTAAGAGCGTTTTTATATGCTTTCTTCCTCTCCTTATTACCCATTAAACTATTAACCCATTACTCCATGAATTCATTAATCCATTCA
>NW_007731567.1:0-7115 GCF_000696425.1 Galeopterus variegatus
ATTGAGGTGCAGGTAATGTAGAGCAAACACATACAAGCGTAAATACATATAAGGAATTGGAAGAATCAAATGCTAGAAGGGAAACGACAGTAAGGAAGCAGAAATAAACTACTGAAACAAATTCGATAATATAAATTGTTCCCAGTTATATCTTACTTCATCCCATACTACCCTAGATGTATCAAAATGACACCTGCACTCCCATGTTCATTGCAGCACTATTTACAACAACCAAGAGGAGGAATCAACCTAAATGTCTACTAATGGATGAATGAGTAAAAAAAAAACTGTGGTATATATACACAAGGAATACTATTCAGCTATATATAAAAACATCCTATCATTTGCAGCATCATGCATGGAACTGAAAACCATCATGCTAATCGAAGTAGTCAGGTATGGAAAGACAAATACTGCATGATATCACTCAAAGGTGGAATCTAAAAAACAAAACAAAAGAACAACAACAACAAAAAAAACCCAAGTGTTCTCAAAGAAGTAGAGAGTAGAATAACGGTTACCAGAGGCTGAGAGGGGAGGGGGAAGGAGAAATGGTAGACTAATGTGTACAAAACTATGCTGTCCACCCTAAGTGAATGAAGGTGCAGTGTATGCATGTATTGAAACAACTCACGGTGCCCCACAAATATGTACAAGCACATGTTAATTAAAAAAAATAGAAATAACATAATATTAACAACCTGTTAAAAGTGAAATATATGTTGAAATAAAATGAAAGCTAATGAAGCTACCGTGAAAGATGAATAATCTGAAATAAAGTTATCAGGAAAGTTTTCAAATAATAGCTCAGAGAAAAATCACACGTTCAGGTAAATTAAATATAACATGATGTATTGGAAATTAAGTACTACAGCAAAAATATGGCAGCACAAATAAATGCAAAATATATTAGAATTAAGCAAGTTAATCATATATGCACATAGCTTATAAATACAAGGGTACTTCAAAAAGTTCATGGAAAAATAGAACTGAGATAATACAAGACTTTCTAAGAACTTTTTGAAGCACCCTCTTATATTAACCACCAAAAGAAACTCTGACATGGCATAAAGCTGGTTAATAGTTGAGAGTATCTCGAGAAATACAGAAAAAAATTAAGATATAATTTCTGTAAGTAAAATGACTATAACACTATAAAACATATTGTAAAAAAGACAGCTGAGCCACTTCATGCACTAGCATGTTTATCTTTAAAATGAAAACAAAAACACACAAAAAACTTTTTCCTCAGCCATGGCTTCATTCCTCTCCCACACAGGAAATCTCTGTTATCTTGCTTACATCAAGGTCTCCCTTCTTAAGCAGGCTCTCATCCCAGCATTCATTATAACTGTTATTATCAATGTCACAATTATTCTTTCTGTTGCCAGATCCAGTGGTCACTTTTCAGTCATCAGTTTACCCTATTCGTAATTCATGATCTACATGACAAGTCTTCTTAAGAACAACTTCCCCTGGTGTGCTGACATAATGCTCTTTCATCAATGGCTGCTATGTTTCCCTTCTTTTCGGCATCTATCCCTCTGCTAGACTCTAGCTGCTGGCATGTTCACAAGTATTGTCCTAAGGCCCATTACATACTTATCTACATTTTCCCTATTTAATCTTATAGAGCTCCAGAGCTTACAGCTTTAAATTTCACCTATAACATATGCTGATGAAACCTGAATCTCTCTCTTATCGTGACATCTCTGAAGAAATCCATCCAGTATATGGAAATGATCACTTGATCATTTCATGTAGATACTTTTGGAATTTAATACAAAAATAAAATAAAAAGTGTGTGTTTGTGTGTATGTGTGTATGTGTGTAGGCTAGGATTTAGAGGAAGTCTACCAGATTAACTTCTGTTCCAAGTTACTGCCGCAAGAAACATTACTCTATCAGTGCACTTTGAACAGCAGTGCTTATTTTCTGGTTGGCCATTTTAAAAGCTGATAGCTAGTTTTATTTCAAGTGAATTATTTAAAAATTAGAGTGTTCACAAATAAATCAAGCAAAGAATAAAATTTTTCTTTCACAGAATTTTACCTTTGCTGACTAGAAAGTTAAGCTAGAGCAAAATCATTGCAATTTATAACCAAAGAAAAGAAAGTTTTATAAAAGTCACAGATTCTGAAAAGGTCAAAAACAGGACAAAAGCCTAAGAGAAGAGCACAGTAAAAAGACCAGCAGAAAAAAAAAAAAAAAAGACATTTGCCAACATGAATCAGGATTGTTCTGGCACCAGTTTTCAAGGCATAGCTTGGATCCATTAAATTAACAGAAAAGGAGAAGAATGAAGTATACACAAAGCTATACTGATTAAAAAGTGTATAACATCTCCACAAAAGAAAACTCTCAGAGAGCTGTCATTTTTAAGACATAATGTACATCTCATCATTAAAACCAAAGAAATAGAATTCGTCAATTGAGTTTTCTTCTAATCAATAGGAATTGTACCCTGAACCTGGGCAGGCAGAGGTATCCTCAGAAGAAGAAAAGGTAGTTTTTTGAGTTAGAAAGTCATTTGAAATCCTTTCAAAGTCCCATAACACCAGAATGACTGAATAGCTGAAAGAGATAACTATAAGCAATCCAAAAGTTTTCTAAATTCAAATATATATATTTTAAAATGGTACATGAATAATGAACCCAAACTCAAATATTTCAATATATTTAAGAGTAATATGGTAGAGTCACAGATAAGCAGAATACACTTTTTCTCTGTTTTTCCAAAATGCCATTTTGACAGGTTCACGATGTGGCTTGCCTGAAAACTGACTATGGAGAAAAAATTTCAAAGACCAAAGAGAATCTAACTGACTAGGCTCTATCAAAATTCTGATATTTTTTCTTATCTAAAAAGAAAAAAGGGACAGTGTGGCCACATTGTCCTTTTCAATTTGAGGGGATTTATTCTTGTATCCAAGAAGAGGGGGAAAAAAAAAAAAGCAAAAGGAGGAACTTTGAATGCAAATCACACGTGCATTTTAATTTCTCGTATTTTAACTTTCCATTATAGCTATTTTCATGTAAATTTAAGGGGTCATAAAGGAGATATTTGAGAAAACGTAATTGACATCTTTGTTACTATTAAGTCTGTTAAGTCATGACATTGTGATGAATAACATCCACTGTGGCTATCGTTACTGGTATAATTAACTAGCATTTGCTAAGAAGATCACTAGAAACAAGACTTTGTCTTTTAACTATTCAGAGTTAAAAATCTTTGGGATTTGAACTATTTAGTTCTGAATATTAGAAAGAGGTGAGGTCGAAGACCACACACTGATGGTTAAATTTTGTAAACTGGATGACTTAATAAGCTGAAAGTTGTAAATTTAAAAACCCTTTGCAACTGGGTATCTACAGCTGCTTCCTCTCTCACATTCCCTAAACCCAGAATCTATTTCACTCATTTTTTGTGTTTTCCTAGCTTTCTATTTTCGAGGTTATGTTCTTCTAGAGGATATCCATAATATATGAGGGTACTTCCAAAGGTTCATGGAAAGATTCATGTTATCTTTCAATTCTATTTTTCCATGAACTTTTGGAAGTACCCTCATGTGTGCGAACAAATCTTTCTAATTTGTTCTCTGACTACTCAATACTTAGTGTAATTATTTGACCCAAATTTCATAATCTGTGATTAAGCAAACATTAGAGATAATGGTGAAACTTAGAACTATTATCTTTAAATTCAGAAATAAGGAATGAATGCTTTCTCTCAACATTTTTTTTTTTCACCAATAACTTACTAGAGGTCTTAATGAATAAATAAACCAAGAACAAAGTTAGGTATAAGGGTTTGAAAAAAGGACATAGGTAATTTTTCTCCATGGAAAAATTAAGTGATATTTCTGTATGTTTGCAGCATATGAACATAATATACGAAAACTCATTAAAATTTTATACAGCATCCTAAGTGTTAGGTTTTTAAATGTTTGTTATGCATAAGCAGAGCTGTATTTTTTCTAGGTTAGTTTTTCCCAGTAATGAGGCAAGATTGTTCTTTGTATTCTAATTAATTCCCATCCATCGAAAAGGTTTCAATTCTGGATATTCCTGATTCTGTGTGAGCTCTGGCCACTGTTCCCTTTAATCTTTTGAGTAGTTCATTCCCCTTCCTCGGGTATTTTCTCACATGCATGTGCTTAGTCTGCTGAATACTCAAGTGAAATTCTGCAGATATGCCTAGTTCTGCCTCTGTCCAGTTCTCTCCTCTCCAGTGTTGCATTCAGCACATTCTAGCCTCCATAGTTACCTCTGATTCCCAGTTTGTTTGTTTCCTCAATTCAGGGAGAACAACAATAATGCCTGAGTCCCTCCCACCCCCACCCCCGTGAAGCCTGGGAACCTTCTCCAGGCAGAAAGATTGGGCAACTGAAAGGTTCAGTTTATTCCTCTGAAAGTTATTTCCTCTGTCTGAGAGGTCATTATTCATAATCTGATGCCCAATGTCTGAAAGACTTTTTAAATTGTTTTTGGTGGGAAGGTATATATGATCCCTATTGTGCCACCTGGGCTGGAAGCAAAATTCAACCTCATGGAGTCTTACACTGTACACATCCAGCCCAGTCTTCAGCTAAGATCCTGAAGAAAGACCACTGGGGTTCTCCTTTGTACAACACTATCTTCCTCTATTCTCTGTTACTCTACTTATCAAATTATAACCACTGCAGCAGTCCTCAGCCTCCTCAACTCAGCAAGACCACTCTGAAACTTGGCATCCCTCTCCCTGCATTGTGGCGGAAAAGCACTCTCAGGAGGAACACAAGGACAATAGTAGGTGATCACAAGTCGATGTTGAGTCTCACATTATGGTTATTCTTCTCTCAAGCCTCAAAAATCTGAACCTGCACAATGCCTGAAAATAGTTGCTTCATGTGTTTTGTCCAGTTTTATAGTTGTTTTCAGCAGAAAGGCACGTTTAGTACCACTTACTCTAATAAGGGCAGAAGCAGAAGTCTCATTTCCACACTATTACTTGTAAGACATTTCTTTACCTAAATTCCAAATACTACCACTTTCTGCTTCTTTTCTCCCAAGTTTACTGGGCCATATTAGTATCAATAACTTTTTATGGCTTCTTAATATTTTACCACTTCTGAATTATAACACACCCCATTCCTCAATAGTGGATTGTTTTCTATTCTCTCTGTATATGCAATTCTTGGATGTCTTGATTAGTATCATCAATTTGTATTTATATACCCTAGCCATTGCCCAGGCTTCTAAATTTCAGAATTGCAGATGAACCTGTGTACTTAATTTTCCAGTTGAATATCTAATAATCATGCAAATCAAAAAATCTAAAATGAGATTTGTAATGTCTCCCACTTACCCCTAATCAACCAAACAAAAACAAAAAATCAAAACACTTACAACTGACAACGTTCACTATTACCATCCGCCCTTGCCCAAGCTACCCCATATCCTCCGCCTGGATTATTACAATAGTCTTCCATCTGCTACTGCTACTTCTACTCTGTACAAACAGAAGTAATAATAGGCCTTTTAAAGTATATGTTTGATTTTATCAATCATCTGCATGAACCCCGCTAAATGGCTGCCTATTTCACTAAAAATAAACATCAAAGTGCTTTCTTTGGGCCATAAAACTTGGCATGACTTAGACCATTTATACCTCTCTTAGCCCTTGTCTTTACTCACTCAGCTGTAGCAATGCTGGAATCTTTGCTCTTCCTGAGACAGAATAATTCTCGTCTGTCATCAGCTCCTTTGTTTTTCTCTATACCATGAATGCTTCCTCTGTATGTGTCATAAAAGTCATGGCCTCAATTCTTTGAGGTTAGTGCTCAAATTTCATCTTGTCAATAAATACATTCCCCAATTCACTATTTGAATATTTCCTTACAAAACTTCTCATCTTATTTACCATGCTTAATTTTCCCCATAGTACTTTACCTCAATGTTATATTAATAAGTTTATTTCTTTATTAATTGAGATCTTATCTGAATTAGAACTGTAGATTCATGAAGGCAGATATTTTGTCTCTAATGTTCACTGCTGTAACCATAAATAATGTTGAATGAATGAATGCTTTTTATGCATATTTAACTCTTTAGTCTGTAAATAAATTGAAAGCAGTGTTTTAACACCTCTTTTTACCATTTTGTCTATTGTTAAAGTAAGCCCCAAATCTTACTTTTCATCGTCATATATATGTCTATATCTGTATCTATCTCTATTTATCTGTCTATCTCTATTTATCTAGCTACCTATATCTACCTCCAGTTCTTCCATGATTTCTTCCAGTTCAATGTCTTTAAAAGCCTTATACATGCTGATGCCCAAAACAATTAACTGGTGGGTTTATTATAATAATGTCATTGGGTGCCCTTCCATGAGAATAATAATAAATAAGCAAGAAGACAAAAATATGTGTAAATGTGATAAAGACTAAATGCCACAATAATTATATAAGTATCCTGAAATGTCTTTTTAAAAGGTTTTGTCTCTAAATACAACAGTAGTTGGTAAGCCACAAATGTTTATTGAATGATTGCTATATTGCAAGAATTATACTCGTTGCTTGGATACAGTGAATGGCACAACTTGAATGCTTGCCATCAAGGAAAATACTATCTTCTTGAAAAGACAGTCAAAAAGTAATAAAACTTATTTTTAAGTAACAGTCAGTATTCTAAAGAAAATAAAGCTGGTAATATGAGACAAATGAATTAGGGTTTTGTTGGAATGACCAGAGGAAGATTCTCTGATGAAGTGACATTTTAATTTAAACCAGTAGGACAAAAAGGAAACACCTATTTGAAGATATGGGTGCTATAATTCTAAGTGTATGGCAAAGTTTCTGTGAAGACTTTGAAACTGACATGAGTTGGCGTGTTAAAAGGAACGGAAAAAGGCTGGGGAATTCTGAATCTCATGATAAATATGGGCAGCTAGGGCAGATGAAGTTAGAGAGGCAGATTTGAGCCAGGTCATGTAATATCTAGTGAACCATGATAAAATATTTGAATTTTAATCCGATTGCAATGGGAGGTTATTGAACTGTTTAAAAAAGCAAAATTGTGTTATTTGATTTATGATTCAGAAATTGTGCCCAGGCTGATATCGAGGAGAGGGA
>NW_007731567.1:7199-13943 GCF_000696425.1 Galeopterus variegatus
CAACTTGCTGCTGATTGGTTGTGGGAGCATGGAAGAAAATTGGAGGAATAAAGAATGACTTTATCTTTGCATGGGTATCTTTTGAGGTGACACTGAGAATGGTACATTTTTGATAGAAAGGCATGGATTTGGTGTGGTTAAAAAATATGTTTCAATTTTTATAGGCCTAGTTTTAAACTTGAGCTATACACTGAATTTCCAAATACAAAAGCAAATAAATAGTAAGCTATTGTTGTGAAGCACAGCAGTATAAATTCAAGGCATCAGCATATATAAGGCTTTTAAAGACATTGAACTGAATGAAATCATGGAAGAAAAGTAAGAAGATTTGGGGCTTACTTTAACAATAGACAAAATGGTAAAAAGAGGTGTTAAAACACTGCTTTCAATTTATTTACAGACTAAAGAGTTAAATATGCATAAAAAGCAAAAATAAAAATTAAAACTACAATTATTGATTAATAAGGCATTAACATTTCCCTTATTGGAAGTCATACTTGACAGATGAATAAATGCTTAAGTTAGATCAAAGCAATATCTCAATTCCTTATTATAATAACTTCAGTTTTTGAAGTAAATATTTTCACAATATTCAATATGAAATATCTTAGTATTCAGCCTTACAATTTAGTGTTTATTAAGCCAACCCTCAAAGCATCAATAATAATAAATATTAATTTAGCAAATATGCTATGTAGAGATGAGGTAGAAATTAAGACCATAAATTTAAAATAATTAAAAAAGCATGACATTGTTAGTAAAACGGACAAATCTATGGGCCAAAATCAGAGGAAAGAAGCAGATACAATATTGTCATAATATTCACTAAACTTTATTACATTTAAAATGTATAATTTTAAGTTACAGATGTGCCTTTTATGGCAACTCTATGCCAAAATAAATATAAACCAAAACTTGTAAAAACACTAGTAAAATATATATAAACAGTGATTTTCTACGTATAATAAAAGCTGGAAAGTTCTGCATGGATGTAGGATGCTGGAAATGTTTCACAGGCTTGTCCATCTTACACATTGAACAAATGACTAACAATGGTGGCCTTGTTAAGTTCACGTATTATAATTGGCCTAAGAAATTATTCCTTTTTATTTTTCTAGCACTGATGTTGTTTTCACATAACATCCGTGTAAAATTACTTGTATTTGAAATGCTTTCCTTCTACATTCAAATGTCAGGTTATTAAATTTCTTTTTTATTTCTCTGTGAAACAGGCTGGTTTTCTATTGTGTAAAAATGTCACAGAACAGATGTGACCTTATCGTTTGGAGATGACTGGCACAATGAAGTGTCAGAGCAAGTGAAAATGCCATTCTCTGATGAAGTGAGCTGCTTCTATCACATTAATCATTCGTTTATAATGACTAACACAGGTGTAGAATGTTGAATATAAGCTAACTAATCAAATTACTATTTACCATGATGTTCTTCATTACAAGAAAATTAGGAAATAAATTAAAGATGCAGTTAGGTCACTATATGTCACATAAATAAAAGAGCTAGGTTATTCACATGGGTAGAACTATGGGATGATTCTAAGCCAGAATCTATTTTTATCATACTATGAAACTTTGAAACATTTTTATTTCTTAGTAATTTACATTTATTTTTATGTTAGAAGTAGTAATTGAATTTTTAGCTTATAGATATTATTTAGACTTTCCTTTTCATTTAACAACAAATAGAGCACTTACAGCTATATTTAGGAAGAAGGACTAGTATTTAGGAAGGTACACTGGAACATATTTCCACAAGAGGATTTATTTTCTATTTATCTCAAATCCTATTGATAAGTGACCCTGCTTTTAAAATTTCGTGTATTCAAGCTTGTCAATTTTTCTATTGCTTTTAAGAGTATGTATCCACAGCTTCTAGTAGCTTTACATTATTTGCAAACGTCATTTTTAACAAACCTATGAAGAAACCATGTGGTAAAGTTTGAGTATGTTGTCCCCTGCAAAGCTTATGTTGAAATCTGATCCCCAATGTGGCAGTGTTGAGACCTGTTTGGGTAACAGGGAATGGATCCCTCATGAATAGATTAAGGACCTCCCTGCAGTGGGGGTAGGTAGTGAGTGAGTTCTCATTTTATTAGTTCCCATGAGAGCTGGTTCTTTAAAAGGACCCTCATACCTCCCCTCTCTGTGTCTTGCTTCCTCTCACCATGTGATCTGCTTGTACCTGCTGGCTGCCCTGCTGCTTTCTGCCATGGATAGAAGCAGCCTACTACAGATGTAGTCAATGCCAGATGCAGCTATCCCAGAATCATGAGCCAAATCTACTTCTTTTCTTCATAAATTACCCAGTTTCAGGTACTCTATTATAAGCAACAGAAGCAAATTAATACACTGTGAGTAATAAATAAATGTATCATGACTTGAATTCTACTTTGATGTTCTCCATACCTGCTTTAATAATGGAATTCTTACTGTATTTTTATTTAAATTAAATAAATTGTATCAGTGATTTTACTATATCTACAATTCCTATTACTTTGAAATACAGTCAGCACTCCGTATCAACCATTTTGTGTCTACAGATTCAACCAGCTGTGCATGGACAATATTTGGGGGAAAAACACAATAAAAAATAATGATACAACAACATAAACTAATACAAATAAAAAACACAGTATAGCAACTATTGACACAGCATTTTCATTGTATTATTTATTACACGTAATCTAGAGATGATTTAAAGTATATGGGAGAATGTGAAAAGGATATGTGCAAATACTACGCCATTTTCTATAAAGAACTTGAGCATCAGAGAATTTTGGTATCCACAGGGGTCCTAGAACCAATCCCTCTGGAATACTAAGGGATGACTGCAATAACAAATATACTTTCTGATTTTGAAAATATAATGACATTTTTAAAAGTATAAATGTGAGTATGCATAAAGCGCATCAGGTCACACTTAGGATTGAAAATTTGTTTATTCAACATTTGAAACATTTGAAGAGATAATTTCCATCATGTACATAGCACATTTTCTATTTACTTATAAGCAAAGAGCAAATTTGAAAAAAGTAAAAGATATTGTTGTAAACTAATGTTTCACATAAAGAAAAAAATCACCCAACTTCAAATATTAAGAAAGCTTATTAAATTTAATTTCTCTAAAGTTTCTATTATATCAGATCTGGTGAAAGAAGTGGTATTTCATGTAAAATTCCAGTGATCCCCAACAACATCAGGTGGTCAGACAAGGTACCCACGGAACAAAATTGTGCTCACTGCTTTCTTATTTGTAACTGGAGTTTGTGGGTGAGTTTTTTTCTCAGATTTCAAGCTTCACTAATTTGTCTTCTGAGTTCTCTGAGTTAATTTGAGCAATATTTAGAATTGACTGGGTTGCATCCAGGATTAAATTGAAGTTGATAATTAACTGGATTGGATTCAGTTAGAGGTCTTGAACCTTGGGCAGGTACCTTTTTTGATAATGAATTCATCTCAATCCAAGGAGTCTGGCACTCCACCTTCTGAGACTCCAGCTAAATTTATGGGCCTAGTACATGTGCATTTTTAGGAAAATGGGTTGGAATTAAGATGGCCACAAAGGGGGAGTTTTAATTTGTATAAAATTGTTTATTTGTGAGGTATATTAGAAAAAAGGAAATCAAAACCCTGCAAAAATAATGGAATGCTTCTTTAATTCACATGCAGATGCATGTAATAGACAAAACAAATCAAAAAGTGCCTCCTTAAAAGATTCCTTACAGAAAGCAAACAGAAAGCTTAAGCAGCAGACTAAGTACAAGAGGAAAGAGGACTCTATTCTAAATAAACTAAACACAACTGTTCCTTCACTTTGCCTGTCTCTTCCTAAATATTCAGAGTCCACTAAACCTTTCCCTTGACTATCCTTACACCCTGAAGATGATAAAAAANTCATAGGAGCTGATGATCCTGGACTCCTTGAACTTTACCAATGTACCCATGTGATATTGGGGCCTGGCAAACTCTAAAATGGATGGTGGCAGTGGGATGGTAGAAACCTAAGAAGTATATTAAAGACCCCTTCAAGACTTCCTTACAATAAGGGCCAAAAGGAGCTAGAAAAATTGCTGAAGACATTTATATTCAAGTCATATGATTTTTTTTTTTTTTTGTCTTTGTTCATGACCGGCAACAGATTGCAACCCTCAGTGTCGCGCCAGTACCGGACCGGGACCGGCAACGGGATCACAACCCTCGGTGCTGCTCCCGCACCTCGCTCAGCCAGTGAGCGGCCGGTCTGTATGTGGGATCCGAACCCTCGGCGGGAGCGCCGCCGCGCTTCCCAAGCAGCGCACTGTAGGAGTGCGCCACCGGGCCGGCCCAAGTCATATGATTTTTGAAGCAAAAATTGATTGGTCCATCACACAATTTTGCAAACAACAACAATAACAAAAGATTAATCAGTTTCATATTTTATAATTTGCTTAAAAATACTGTTAAACATTCTGGGCTCAAAATAAAGGAAGAAAAATTTTCTGTTGTGCCTGAAACAGCATTAACTGTGCTATTTATAAATGAACTTTATCCTGAACTTAGCAGTTTGATTAGAAAGCAAAAAAGCATATACCAGAATAGGAAGTTACAGATATTACTGAACTAGTGGACTTAGCTACTCAGGTGAACATTCAAGAGGATTCTAGAGCCAAAACAACAACAACAACAAAAAAAAACCAAGAAGCTAGCAAGTTTATATCTCTCCAACCACAACAGTTACAGGGCCAAGACCAAAGGGCCCTTCTCATTTTTATTTCAAATCACAACCAAAAGTTCTGTATTAGCCTGTTTCTGTTCCGTATAAAAAAATAACTGGAACTGGGTAATTTATAAGAAAAAAAGAAAATATTGCTTACAGTTTCAGAGCCTGGGGAATCCAAAGTCCAGGAAAAACATCTGGTTAGGGTCTTCTTTGGTGGTGGCTTTACAGCAATGCAGGAGTCTCACATGGCAGAAAATGGCAGAGCAGAAAGAGAGAGAAAGGCTCATGTGCTCTTCTTTAAAAGCCCTCAGAACCATGCCCTTGACCACCATTATTAATCCATTCACAATGGCCTGGTTCTACAATTTAAGCACTTCTTCGAGGCCCCATCTTTCAAATACCATAATAGGATTTCCTATCCTCAACAGCTGAAGTGGAAATTAAGCTTCTTATATGTAAGAAAGTTGGGGGAGACAATTCAATCAATCCACGGCAAGGCCCTGGAACAAGAAATATTTTATCCCGAGCTATCTGGATAGCTTTTATTGAAAACAACCAGGACAATGGAAAAAGAATTGCCCACTTTTCTATCAGTCCACCAATAAGCCTCCTCCCTTTGGGCCAACTGTTTCCCCACTAGAGGGAGCCAAAGAGATTTTAACTCTCCTGATGTAACCAACATTGATGAGGCTCTGAGAGATTCTCTGGTAAATTACTCCCTGTAATTCTCTTAAATAAACACAGAGGAACAAGACACAAAATTAGTGGGGAAACTTGTACAACACTGGTGGTTACTGGAGATTACTTACCTACCATATACCCCACTTTAATAAGCCAATAAATCCCTCAGAGTAAAAAGGTTATATCTATGGTGGTGGTTTTGAAACAAATTCAAGAGGTTTTCTTATCTGAATCCATTCAATTGACTTTGGGGCCATTTTCAGAAAAATATATCTCTTTACTGCTACAGTAATCTTGCTAGGGCAAGACTTACTTTCAAAGCTGAAAGGGCATATAAAATTCTTAGAGGGAGAAATAATTTTAGAGGTTCCTGATTTTCCTAAACCAGAACTGTTATGCTCTCTACAGGTAGAAATTGATAAGATCATAACTCAGTTCTGTAATACCCCTGACCTTTCTAAAATACCTGAAAGTTTACAGGCCTTTTCCTTATCTTGAACAGAAAGGATTAAAAGCATGAAACCTATAAAGCTCCAAGTAGATTATTCTAAACCTTTGCCTAAATTAACCTGATAGCCACTAAAACCTGAAACAATTCAAGGGCTCTCACTAATTTTAGAAGATTTAATTAAACAAGAAACCATAATTATGTGTAACGGTCCTTGTAGCACACCAATCCTCCCAGTAAAAAAAATAATAATAATAAAAAATAAAACAAAGAAAACAAAGAAAACCACACAAATAGAAAGAATTAAAGATTTTTTCAGGATTTAAATTCAATTAATAAAATTGTAATACCAAGATTTCCCAATAACTTATTATCTAATGTGCCTGTTGATTCAAAATGGTTCATGGTAACAGACATCTACTCAGCTTTCTTTAGCATTCCAATTCATAAAGAGTCAATACTTATTTGCTTTTGCTTGGAAAAATCACAAGTACCCCTGGACTGTAATGCCACAAGAGTTTCCTGAAACCCCTTCATATTTTTCCCAGGCATTGCATCAGGACTTACTAACCCCTCAGTTTCATTGAAATCCTCCTCTTATTCAGTGTGTAGATGACTTGTTATGCTCTCTCACTAAAGAGTGCTCTAAAATGAACTCAATTTACCTTTTACGGCAACTCCCACATACAGGTCAGAAGACTTCAATGGAAAACCTTTAGTTTTCAATAGAAAAGGTCCACTATTTGGGACATGACTTGACTGCTGAAATGATTTCCCTCTCAACTGAGTGAATAAAAACTATTCAGTTTTCCTCGATTGTCAACCAAAAGACAATTCAAAGGTTTTCTTGGACTTTCAGTATATTGCAGATCCTGGGTCACAAAATTTTCTGTGATGGC
>NW_007731567.1:14544-16817 GCF_000696425.1 Galeopterus variegatus
GCAGCCTGACTGAAATTGTGTGATCCCTGAAGTTCTGGGGCCATTGCTGTTTGGGAGAAACATCACTGTTGGAGGCTGCAGCTCCAGACAACAGCCACAACATCAGGAGCAGGAATGACAATAGCAGCAGCAGTGGCCTCCCCCACACTGCCCCATCCCTGGAGGTGGAAGGAGGAGGCAGTGGCAGCAATGACAGCTGACATGGCTGGACTAAACAGGTCACCTGCAGGTACTTTATGCATGGGGTTTGTAAAGCAGAGATAACTGTCTTTACTTGAACAACCTCTCTGACAGTTTGTAGGGTGTGCTGTACAAGTATTTTCAGTGAGCGTACTTTATTTACACAGACCACTGCAGATATGAACATAGCAAGCCATTGAAACAGGAAGTGACTGCTACAGATCTAACTGCAAAATTATCCCTCACTGCTTCCTCAACTCTCATCGGTAGTTGGACCACTTGCTGAAATGAATACAGGCAAAGCTGAGTCAAGAAATTCAAACTTTGCAACTGTAGGAGCATGTTCAGAGGACTGGATGAATGCCATTGAGTATGTTCCTGAGCAACCTTACCATGGCCATACTGACCTTTCCTGCACCAAAGCACCCCTGCAGTGATCAGTGGCCAAGGAAGAATCAGAGAAACAACAAATCACCATGCAAACAAGGAAGCAGCTTTTCACCTATGCTGCAGTGGGAAAGTACCAATATAGGGAGAACTGTGTGTATCTCCATGGAGATTCATGTGATAAGTATGGACTGCAGGTCCTGTACCCAATGGATGCTGCCCAGAGAGTACAGCATATAAAATCNATCACCATGCAAACAAGGAAGCAGCTTTTCACCTATGCTGCAGTGGGAAAGTACCAATATAGGGAGAACTGTGTGTATCTCCATGGAGATTCATGTGATAAGTATGGACTGCAGGTCCTGTACCCAATGGATGCTGCCCAGAGAGTACAGCATATAAAATCTTGCACTGAGGCCCATGAGAAGGACATGGAGCTCTTGTTTGCAGTGCAGTGAAGCAAGGACATGGTATGTGAGATCTGCTTGGAGGTGGTCTATGATAAAGCCTACCACAGCGAACACCACTTTGGGATCCTCTCTAACTGCAACCATACCTACTGTCTGAAGTGTATTCACAACTGGAGGAGTGCTAAGCAAGATCATAAATTCCTGACCCGAATGCTGGATCATATTGAACTTTGTCATTCCGAGTAAGAACTGGATGGAGGAGAAAAAAGAGAAGCAGAAACTCATTCAGAAATACAAGGAGGCAATGTGCAACAGGGCCTGCAGGAATTTTGATGAAGGATGTGGGAGCTACACATTTGGAGGGAACTGTTTTTACAAGCATCCATACCCTGATGGCCATAGAGAGGAGCCACAGAGCTGGAAAGTGGGAATAAGAAGGTGACACAGGGTCCAATGAAGGAACCACTCCTGGGATCTCATTGAGGAGAGAGGAAACAGCAACCCCTTTGACAACAATGAAGAAGAGATTGTCACCTTTGAGCTGGGGGAGATGTTGTGTACGCACTTAGCTGCAGGTGGGATGATGAACTGACAGACTGTGAAGATGAGGGGGACTTGTTTCATGATGAGCTGGAAGATTTTTATGACTTGGATTTGTAGCAACTTTGCATGGCATGTGAACTGCTCTACTGAGCTTCAGACATTATCCACCCCCTGTGGTGATGTGGCACTGTCTGTGTTTCTCTCCTAGGCAGGCTTATCAACTGCAGGTGCTGTCATAATAACTTCTACCGATGGCCTGGCTTCTCCATCACTTACCTTTCATCAAGGAAGGTGTTGTTTCCTCTGTTTAAAAAAATTACAAAAATAAATTTTAAAGTTAGTTTTTTTATAACATGAGTTTAACTATCAAATAGTGTAGGTTTGATGTATCACCTGTTTCTGAACAGATTGCATTTATAGATTTTAAACACTCATTTAGAGGACCCCATGTTCAAAAATAAAAGCCTTAGCCCTTCTTTGAGGTTCCAGGATAGGGATGATGAGTGAAGGGACCTAATCTGGCAAGTAAAGTTCTGCTACAGATGTAGGGTTTAGATCCTTGAGGTTTCTGGTGAAATCTGCACATCTATGTTTTATATCTGTTCCCTATTCTATAATCCACATCATGTGTACTTGGTCTATGGTTTTGGTTTATCAGTGAAATAAAAAGTTTTTTTTTTTTTTTTTCTGAGAAGATAAACAAATTAGACAAACCTTTAGCTAGACTAACTAAAAAAAATAAATTAAAAAAAA
>NW_007731567.1:17540-21887 GCF_000696425.1 Galeopterus variegatus
AAAAAAAAGAAGAGAGAAGACCCAAATAACAAAAATCAGGAATGAAAAGTGAGAAATTACACTGGTACCACAGAAATACAAAGAATCATTAGAGACTATTATAAACAAATGCATGCCAACAAATTTGAAAACCTGGAGGAAATGGATTAATTTCTGGACACAGACAAACTACAAACACTAGCCAAGAAGAAATAGAAACCTGAACAGACCAATAATAAGCAATGAGATTGAAGCAGTAATCACCAGCCTCCAAACAAAGAAAAACCCAGGACTGATAGCTTTACTGCTGAATTCCACCAAACTTTTACAGAGGAATTGATACCAATCTCTTCAAACTATTCCAAAAAAACTGAAACTGAGGCCACTCTCCCAAACTCATTCTATGAAGTTTCCATCATCCATATATCAAAACCAGACAAAGATACAACAAAACAAGAAAACTATAGGCCAATGTCTTTAATGAAGAGATTCAAAAATTCTCAAAATATTAGCAATCGGAATACAGCAAAACATAAAAAAAAATGTAAACCTTGATCAAGTGGGATTCACCCACAGATGCAAGGATAGTTTGATATACACAAGTCAATAAATGTGACATGCCACATCAACAAAATCAAGGTGAAAACTATATTATTATTTCATTAGATGCAAAAAAAAAAGTCATTTGACAAAACTCAACATCCCTTCGTGATAAAGACTCTTAGAAAATTAGGTATAGAAAAAAGGTATCTCAACACAATAAAGCCACATATGACTAATTCACCACAATAACGTCCTGTATGAAGAAAGCTGAACAGGAATAGGACATGCATGCCCACCCTCAACACTCCTATTTAACATAATGTTGGAAGTGCTAGTCAGAGCAATCATGAAAGAGAAGAAAAGGGCATCTAAATCAGAAAAGACAAAGTCAAATTCTCCCTTTTTGCAGATGACATGATTCTATATACAGAAAAACCCAAAGATTCTTGAAAAAACAAAAAACAAAAAACTCTCAGAGCTGACAGATGATTCCAGTAATGTTGCAGGACACAAAATCAACATTCAAAAATCAGTAGTTTTTATACTCCAACAATGAATTAGCAGAAAAATAAATAACGAAAGCAAGCCACATTTACAATAGTTACCAAAAAATAAAAATAAAATAAAATATGTAGGAATAAATTTAACTATGGAAGTGAAAGATCTCTACTACAACTACAAATCACTGCTGAAAGTAATTAAAAAGGACACAAAAAGGTGGAAAGACATGCCATGTTCTTGGATTGGAAGAGTTAACATTGTGAAAATGTCCACACTACCCAAAGTATCTACAAATTCAGTGCAATTCCCATCAAGATGCTAATGAAATTCTTCACAGAAATAGAAAAAGCAATCCTAACATTTATATGGAACAACAAAAGACCCCAAATAGCCAAAGCAGTCCTGAACAAAAAAATAAATAAATAAAGCTTGAGGCATCACATTACCCAACTTCAAATTATACTACAAACCTATAGTAATCAAAACAGTATTGTACTGGCATAAAAACAAACACTCAGACAAATGGAATGGAATAGAGAACCTAGAAATTGCCCTATATACTTACAGCCAGCTGATCTTTGACAAAGGCACCAAGAACATACATTAGAGAAAATATGGGCTCTTCAATAAATAGTGCTGGGAAAACTGGATGTCCATATGTAAAAGAACGAAACTAGACCCATACCTCTTGCCATGTACCAAAATTGACTCAAGATTAAAGGCTTAAATAGAAGACCTGAAACTATAAAACTCCCAAAAGAAAACACAAGAGAAACACTTTAGGAAATAGGACTGGGCAAGGAATTTATGAATATGACTCCCAAAGCACAGACAACAAAAGGAAAAATAAACAAATGGGATTATATCAAACTAAAAAGCTTCTGCACAGTGAAATAAAAAATTAATAGATTGAAAAGACAGTCTACATAATGGAAGAAAATAATTGCAAACTATGCATCCAACAAAGGATTAATACCCAGAACATACAAGGAACTCAAACAAATTAATGGTAAAAAAAAAAAATTGTAACACAATTAATAAATGGGCAAAGGAGCTGAATAGGTCCTTCTCAAAGGAAGACATACAAATGGCCAACAGACACATGAAAAAAATCTATTAAGCATCAGGAAAATTCAAATCAAAACCATATTGAGATATTATCTCACCCTAGTTAGACTGGCTATCATCAAAATACTGAGTGTAACAAATTCTGGCAAGGATGCAGAGAAAGGCAAACTCTCCTACACTGGTGATGGGACTGTAAATTAATGCAGCTGTTATGAAAAAAAGTACGGGGGTTCCCCAAATAACTACCAATATAACTGCCATGTGATCCAGCAATCCCACTGCTGGATATATACCCAAAGACATGAAAATCATTATGTCAAAGAGATACATGGATTCCCATGTTTAACACAGCTCTATTTACAATAGACAAGAGTTGGAACCAAACTAAACATCCATCAATGGATGACTGGATAGGGAAAATGTGGTATATATACACACAGTGAAATACGATTCTGTCATGAAAATGAACGAAGTTCTGCCATTTGCAGCAATATGGATGAACTTAGAGAAAATTATGTTAAGTGAAAGAAGCCAGGCACAGAAAGAGAAATACCACATATCCTCACTCGTAAGTGGGAACTAATAAAAAAATAAATAAATAGAGAAAGAAAGATACAACAATCACAATAATTCATTGAACTTTCAAAAAGAGAGAACAGAACTGAACCCACCACAGGGGGAAAAGGAGGAGGACAAGGTATTGGAGAGAAATTGGTAAAGGGCCACAAAAAATGATTACGTTGTGTAATGTTGAATATATCAATTATCCTGATTTGAGCATCATATATGGCACACAAGTATTGATTTTCAATGTTGTATCCAAACAGATGTATATAATCACATTTCAATAAAAAAATAAAATAAATAAAAAACACCCATACTTAAAAAGAAAACAAAACAATCGGACATTAGGAGTTCTTATTCAAGAACATAGGGGAAAATATAGGCTGATTACTTATTATGTCCTAACTGTTCAAAAGCAATAAAGTTGGCAAACACTTTATCTGAGCTGGTTTTAAGGAATCAACTTAGTTTGCAATTCCACCTTCTGAGGAAATTCTATTAAAATCCAACCAAACTCAGCATTTTTCATCAAATAGACTAACGTTTTATGAAATTCTTCTCCTGTCTCCTTCTCATCTTCATCTAAAACACTGCCACCTACTTATCCCTACTACTCTATTACCTCTGCCTGACACTGCTGAGCACCACCATTCTGTAAGGGTTGTATCAGAAATGATGGCCCCACATGTCAATTTATGAGCTATTCCAGTGGATAATCCTTAGTTAATACTTTTTGTTGATGGGTCCTATGCCAAAAACTCAAAAGGAAAATGTCAGACAAGGTATGCTCTTAACACCCAAAATGAGTTAATATAGAAGGGAAATCTTTGTTTATTTTAGTCGGCCTAACCTGCAGAGCTTTTTGCTCCCTCTCAAGCTTGTCATACAGCTAAGAACAAGTCAGTAAATATTTATAAAGAAGTGATTGTTTTTAGAGTAGTACATGATTTTGTCATGTTATAAAAACAACAAGCCATTTCTCACTTTTAAGAGGTCCCCCATAAAAATAGACTCCAAGTAGACAATTCCTCTCTGTTACACTGTTCCCATCACAGATTACCGTTATTAAGTTTCAAGCTCATAACTGTAAAACTGAGCCTGAATATCAAGGGAAAACACTAGCAGATTTTTATGCTAAATCAGCCAGTGCTGAAAGTGTTAAGATATACAATCTGAATAAACTCCATAAGATTGATCCAAATCAACTCCCTTATGATGACCTATGTAATATCAAACAGTGCAATGCACATGATTTGGAAAAACAAAACTGGTGTCTAAAAGAATGTAAAGTGGGCCGGCCCGGTGGCGCACGGGAGAGTGCACCGCTTGGGAGCATGGCGGCGCTCCCGCTGAGGGTTCGGATCCCATGTGGAGACCAGTTCCCACTCACTGGCTGAGCGCGGTGCGGGCACAGCATCGAGGGTTGCGATCCCATTGCCGGTCCCCGGTACGGGCGTGACACTGAGGGTTGCGATCCAGGTACCGGTCAGTAAAAAAGACAAAAAGGAAAAAAAAAATAAAAGAATGTAAATTGAGTATTAAGTGTGGATTCATAGAGGGCCTGGATGGCCACTTGGTCCTTTATGAGTCTTTGAAGCTTCCATTTTTAAAAGCTCTGCACTCCACAACTCATCATAGAACAAAGAAAACAATCCAAATTATGAAAAAAATATTGGTGGTATGACTGTTCCA
>NW_007731567.1:22713-25461 GCF_000696425.1 Galeopterus variegatus
TTTGCTAGGCAAGATATAAAACAGTGAAGTAAAGTGTTACAAACACCATGGCACTGCAATAGTTCCTATCACTCTGTCTTCTAGAAAGGCTGAAAGAACAAATGGCATATTAATACTAAAATTAGCCAAGTTAACTTTGTCAGTTGGGTTGCCTTCACCAAAGGAACTGCCATTGGTTTAAGGGCAACCAAATCCACTTCCACTGGAAAACGTAAGTTGACTCCTTATGAAATAGTCACTGGAAGATCTATGTCCCTTATAATAGAAACTCATGCATCTCCTGCTCCCCTAGATTCTGATATGATTCAACAATCAAAGGCTTTAATGCATTATGCCAACATGTATTTTCACCAGGTAATGGAAGCTTTTTGTGATCTACCAACTGAGGACAATCAAACTCTTCATGGTCTTGAACCTAGAGATGGGATTTCTGGAAATGACATCAGCTNTATCAAACAGTGCAATGCACATGATTTGGAAAAACAAAACTGGTGTCTAAAAGAATGTAAATTGGGCTGGCCTGGTGGCGCATGGGAGAGTGCACCGCTTGGGAGTGCGGTGGCGCTCCCGCTGAGGGTACAGATCCCATCTGGAGACCGGTTCCCGCTCACTGGCTGAGCACGGTGCAGGCGCAGCACCGAGGGTTGCGATCCCGTTGCCGGTCCCCGGTACGGGCGTGCCACTGAGGGTTGCGATCCCGTTACTGGTCAGTAAAAAAGACAAAAAGGAAAAAAAAAATAAAAGAATGTAAATTGAGTATTAAGTGTAGATTCATAGAGGGCCTGGATGGCCACTTGGTCCTTTATGAGTCTTTGAAGCTTCCATTTTTAAAAGCTCTGCACTCCACAACTAATCATAGAACAAAGAAAACAATCCAAATTATGAAAAAAATATTGGTGGTATGACTGTTCCAGAATTGCTAAAATGGCATATAATCAATGCTTGGTTTGTCAAACTCATAATCCTGTAAAGACAATAAAAGTTTCAGGTGGTGTATTTTTACCACCCGATGAGCCATTAGAAAATTTAGAGATGAACTTCATTCAGTCACCACCCTTGTGGGATATCAGTTTGTTTTAGTAATAGTCTGTATGTTTTCTGGTTGGCTAGAGGCTTTAGCAGGTAGGAAGATCAATATTGTGACAATAGTTAAGAAATAATTTAAAAATATGTTATCTTTATAGGGCATCCCTGAATACTAGTGATAAGGGAACTTATTTTGCTAGGCAAGATATAAAACAGTGAAGTAAAGTGTTACAAACACCATGGCACTGCAATANAATCATAATGACTTCAGCTCTAACTTATGCTGTGGCACAAAATCAGAGCAATTTTTAGGTTACAGGCTAATACCAAAAAATAAGGAAACAATTCCACTAATGCCAATTTCTCTTCATATTCCAAATTAGTCACCCTTGAACTTCAAAGGAAGAGGGGAAAGTTATTCTTGATATTGTAAACGTCACTGCTACTTGCTTTCCTGAACTGACTAGAAACAATACTCTGACTTTTTTGAGTTAATAATCTGATTGTTACCAAATATAGAAAACCTATCAAAGTGATGCTTACAAAATGTGTATTGTGCTTTCAGGCATCACACACTCAAGATCTGAGAATTACCTATGTGGGTATAAGTAATTGTTCATATAATGCAAAGAATCCAGTAGGGTTCCTTTTTTCCATGTGTGGTTATACACCTTTACAGCATGTTTAAAGGGGCCACAGAAATGTAGATTTCCCACTGGACCTCGTTCAGGAGTTATGCAGATTTATGGGCAAAAAGATTTAACTAATCCTTCTTCAAATGCAACTAGATGGCCAACCCTTGCAACTCCGTAGGACCTATATTTGGTCTGTGGAGCATCAGCTTACACCATTCAGCCTCCTCACTGTTTTGAATCTTGCTATTTGGCTTGGCTCCTGCCTTTCAAATAGCTTCCCTGGAGAGTTTTCATAATAGCTCCTATGGTCAGACATCAAAACCACCAATAACTGAAATTTGCACCAACCTTGGAGTAGGTGAAGAGAAGCTAATTTCCACTGAAGAAAGATTCGAGTGAGATTCCTGGGGGCTCACACTCAGTGAAAGTGGGAATTTAAAGCTAATACACAAATTGGGAAAAATCTTGAATATTGTAGACAATCAGACCTCCTGGGGTTTCAGATGGGTAGAAGCCACTCTTCAAGAGGTGGATGATAACATATTCATTGTTACCAAATATAGATTGTTACCAAATGGAAAATCATGCCTCTTTAGATCTCTTTTGCTCCATTTGGGAACTTACCTTTGGTACTGAACAAAACTGATTGTTGTACATATCTCTCCCCTGATTTTGTTACTATAGAAAAGTGGCTGATGCTGCCATTTTCTTAGACACTACCATCAAATGCATTAAGAAAATTTCTCAAGGGAAAGAAACACATGATGTCCTCATAGGAGCAACTAACACTTGTTTTGTAGGCATCTTAAGTGGTGGACAACAGGCTTGTGTTTTGCAAGGTGTTCTAATCTTTATATGTCTTCTAGTATATCTCCCAGTTATAACGTGTTACCAGGCTAACAATAAAAATGGATACCTGTACAAGTCAGGCCATTTTTATAGCAAACTATGGTTTTTAATTGCTTCCATACCTCGAACAAGAACAAAGAGCAACTAAACTAAAATACTTTTGAACTACCTATATTGCTTGAGCTTTGACTCGTTTGCTTTAGTTTGGTTCATTTCCCAAGAACTCTTGCTTAGGAGT
>NW_007731567.1:25784-29634 GCF_000696425.1 Galeopterus variegatus
TAGACACTACCATCAAATGCATTAAGAAAATTTCTCAAGGGAAAGAAACACATGATGTCCTCATAGGAGCAACTAACACTTGTTTTGTAGGCATCTTAAGTGGTGGACAACAGGCTTGTGTTTTGCAAGGTGTTCTAATCTTTATATGTCTTCTAGTATATCTCCCAGTTATAACGTGTTACCAGGCTAACAATAAAAATGGATACCTGTACAAGTCAGGCCATTTTTATAGCAAACTATGGTTTTTAATTGCTTCCATACCTCGAACAAGAACAAAGAGCAACTACACTAAAATACTTTTGAACTACCTATATTTCTTGAGCTTTGACTCGTTTGCTTTAGTTTGGTTCATTTCCCAAGAACTCTTGCTTAGGAGTACACTTTCTTTATTTGATATTATCCTCTTGATAGTCAACATAGTCCCCCTGGTGCACTGTATTCTCTCAAGTCTTAAGGGATTTGTGTACAGCCATCCATCAAGCATAGTTACTTCAGCTCTATCAGCAATAACTCAAGTAATTGTTCAACTGGTGTGATGTTGAGACTTGTGAACTTTATACTAAGACCATAGAAAATTTGTGAACTCCATATTGAGATCTAATAAGTCATTCATGATGGTGATAGAGAGTGGTATCAAGGAAAAAAAATGGGAAAATTGTTAAATCAAACTAAAATTTGTCCTGAGAATGCCTTCATACTTGCATACTTGAGTTTTTACATACAAACCAAAACCTTACTCAGTATATAAACAAATTGAAAAACATAGGAAGTGTGCACCTGTAATAATAGCTGAGTCTCAGTCAATCACAGTATCCACACTTCAATCACTTACAGGTGGCCAGCTGTTTACACCAGTTTCAAATAAGGCAAACATAAGGCTGTAATCAACCCAGCTGTTTCTGCACCTCATTTTCATTTTCTGTACTTCACTTTCCGTTTTCTGTCTATAAATCTTAACTGAATATGTGGCAGCTGTGGAACCCCTCTGAATCTGTTCTTATTGTATGGGCTGCCTAATTTAACACTTCTTTTTTCTTGTTCAATTAAAAGTTGTTAAACGTGTCTAAACGTTTTTTATCAGCTTAACTGTAGTGATCTCTATCATGTGTTTACCAATCACTGCCACTACTTGCAACACACATGAATAACACATGGATACAGAACACATGGACACAAAGGTACAGCCTATATTCCCATGAGCGCACACTCTGCAAATTACAATTCTTTATAGAAAAAAATCAAATGTCACTATGATGCTAATTTATTAATTGTAGGAAAATCTGGTATTCAGATAATTGATTTGAGAAGTTTATCTCTTCCCAGAGAGCATGGAACAATTGAACATTTATATGCAAAGAACCTGAACCTCAATCTTATTTTTAGACCATATACAAACATAAACAAAAAACACCTCAAAATGTATAATAGACTTCAATGTCTAAATGAAAATACTTAGCCATAATTTTTATAAAAATTATAGAAAAAAATTACTTTTTAAGATTATGCAGAATGTTCAAAAGTAAAATCTATAAAATAAATATGTGACAAATTGGTCTTCATCAAATTAAAAACTTATGCTTATTGAAAGACACTGTAAAGAGAATGAAACAGGAAGCAATAGGCTATTATAAAATGTTTTCAAAATATGTTGCTAATAAATGACTTGCTATGTAAAAAAACTTTCAAAACTCAGTAAATACACAAACAACTCAGCAAAGCATTGGCAAAGGGCTTAAATGAAAACTTCACTAATAAAAATAAACAAATTGCAAATAATACCAAAAAAGATGCTTGACATTATTAGTTCTTAGTGAAATCAATTTCAAACACCAGTGAGATACCACTAAACAGTACTTTGAGTAGCTAAAATTATAATTCTGTCAATATTAAGTGTTGATAAGGACGTGTACATTGTGAAACTCATAGATTTTTGCTGGGGAGCAACATTGTACAGTTATTATGAAAAACAGTGTGATCATTTCTTATAAAATTAATGCATGCTTTCCATATGACCCAGCAATCTTACTTCTAGGTTTTAGTCAAAGGTATAAATATGTATGTATTCATTCAAACGTCTCTTGGGAATATTTACAGAATCTTTATTCAAAAGTGCCAAAATCTGGAAACAGCTCAAGTGTCCTTCAGCTACTGACTTGGTAAACAATCTACGGCACATTTGCCCAAGGAAATACTACTCAGCAAGGAAATATTGACACACTTTCAATACAGGCAACAGCATGAATAAATCTCATACCAGCAATGCTAAGTGAAGAGAAACAGACCCAAAATATTACATATTATATGAATCCATTATAATGGCTTTCTGGATTAGGCAAAATTTGTATTGACTTTAGTCAAACAATGTGTTTTCAGAAGACCAAGTCAGGGTTTAAGTTATCTACAAATGTGTATTATGGAATTTGGGGCTATGACATTAATGCAATATATCTTGATTGTAGAATTGCCATTACACAAATCTATGCATTGTTGAACTATTACATAACTGCCTGTTGAAAAGTGTGACTGCTTTTGTAAGAAATTTAGAACTAAATAAAATTATAGCAAAAATGTATGAGAAAAAGTTGCTATTTAATGAAAGAACCTACATATTTCTCTGAAAAGAAATAGACAGTGAGTGTCATGGTGAAGTATATTTCTTTAGAACACTGTACCCTGAAAGACTCAGCCTCATAATTAAGAAGCCCTTTACTCTGTTATTTTTTTTTCAATTTTCTCTCTTATAATGTTTTCTTTCTCCCATTCTTGCCTTAGGTAAAAAGAGTTTTAATAAAAAGTGGAAATAAAACCCAGAGTCTTAGAGCAGGTTTGCTAGTATTAATTTTATCAAAACAATAATATATCCTTGCTTGGTACATATAAACCTAATGAATGCAAATCATAATGCTTTCCAAAAATGCATTTGGCTAAAACAGCTCAGTCTACTAAGTCACATACTGTTTCCATGCCTATGCAATTTACTGCCCCCATTGTCTTTATTTTCAACATAATTAATTTATTTTAAAATTATGTAGTATTTCCCATAATTGGTTTTAGAGTAATGGGAGGTGATAATGTTATTTCTGTAAGATCTTTTAAAACATGCTTCACGATTCTGTGAACAGCAGATCTAAAATGAATATAGATGATTCATTTATTGCTTCTTCAAAGACATAAAAAACACTTTACTCAGTTGGATAAACACAGCTGCTAAAACAATGTTTCTACCTATATCCACACTCTTCAGTGACAGAGATTCTGCATTTGATTGTGTGACTTTCACTGACCGATGGGATAGCAGCAAATCTAACATATGTAGAAACCTGAAAAATACATGCACTTGGAACTTATCCTTTCTCTTGTGGCTCTTCCTCCCTTTGTCCAATTTCACTTGGTGAAAACTGAGCTAACTAAATAGATGATCAGAGATGGCATGAAGCAAGAATAATCTGTCACAGTGGTGGCTCACTCTAGATCAGCCAGCTCTAACCTATCCTGTTATTTGGCTATAGGTGCTTGAATAAGCACAGTCCAGATCAACAGGCAACTTATTTGTCCCCCTATTGTTGATCCACAGAAAATTAGTTAAACAAATGGATGTAATTTTAAGGTACTATGTATTGGAGAGGTATGTTACACAAAAAGCTAATGAACACCAAGTAAGACTGAATGAATTATTGAAACTTGAAAATAGACATAAAACTCAAAAATCAGAATTCTGGGCTGGCCCCGTGGCTCACTCAGGAGAGTGCGGCGCTGGTAGCACCCAGGGGGCAGGTTTGGATCCTATACAGGGATGGCCGGTGTGCTCACTGGCTGAGCGTGGTGCAGACCACACTATGCAGAGGGTCGC
>NW_007731567.1:30553-43350 GCF_000696425.1 Galeopterus variegatus
ACCCAGGGGGCAGGTTTGGATCCTATACAGGGATGGCCGGTGTGCTCACTGGCTGAGCGTGGTGCAGACCACACTATGCAGAGGGTCGCTATCCCCTTACTGGTCAAAAAAAAAAAAAATCAGAATTCTGAGTGATAGAAACACATAAAAGTAATACTGTATGGTTCCATTTATTCAAAATGCTACAACATGCAAACTAAAGTGATAGTAAACTATATACTATATACTATAGTAAACTATAGTGATAGTTTAGTAGCTGCCTGGTGCTGTGGTGTGAATGTCCCCCCAAACTCATGTTGGAACTTAACCCCCAATGTGGTGATGGAAGCTTGAGTCTTTAAGAGGTGATTGGACTGTTCCCTCATGAATGGATTAATCCATTCATGGAGTAATGCATTTATGGTTTAATGGGTAGTCATGGGTGTGATTCTGATGACTTTAGAAGGAGAGTGAGTGAGAAGGTTAGCTTTCTTGCTCAGGAGATTCTTTTGCCATGTGACACTCTGCATTGTCATAGAGAGTCACCAAGATGAAGGCCCTCACCAGATGTGTTCCCTAGACCATGGACTTCACAGGCTCCAAACTGTGAGAAAAAAAAATTGATTTCTTTATAAATTACTCAGTTTCAGGTATTCTACTATAAGCAACAGAAACAGACTAAAATTCCTGGTAACTTGGGTGGATGGAGGTATAGATTACATTGACTCATATTGAAACTTTTGTGAAGGATTGAAATAATGTCATCTTGATTGTGAAGATAGTTTTAAGGTTTACATGTCAAAATGCATCAAATTATACACTTATATATTTGCAGTTTATTTTATCACAATATACCTAAATACAATTGAAAACTATATTGAATACAAGGGGTGTGAAAATTTGTTACTAAAAGGAAGACAGCCAGCATTTCCATGCATAGAACCACTGTGGAAGGCAATCTACCTGAAGCAAAAAGGAGTCTGGAGATTTAATATAATTTGGGGAAAATGTTCTAAACAAGTTAGTGAACACATTGTGTTTGAATGTTAATCTAAGGGGAAGTAAACATTAAGGAAAACTGAAGAGGAATGAAATTTGGAAAATATGACATCTGTAACTCTGAATTTTATGATTATTTAAAAATATGTAATGCAGGGGCAGAATTTTAGTTTCTCAAATAACTTTTGGAACGTAAAGCAAAAGGAAGAATTAAATTTCAAAAAATGAATGAATAGATATACCACATCTTCTACACAATGGAATACTACTCAGCTATAAAAACAAATGAAATACTCCCATTTGCAACAACATGGATGGACCTTGAAAGAATAATATTAAGTGAAACGAGTCAGGCAGTGAAAAAGAAATACCACATGTTTTCACTTATTGGAGGGAGCTAAAGGTNAGATAATTAAGTTAAAAAAATGAATGAATAAATAAATATATGTATCATTGTATTAGTCCATTTCTGTTGCTTATAACAAAATACCAGGAACTGGATAATTTACAAAGAAAACAAAATTTATTTCGTACATTTTCAGAGGCTGGGAAGTCCAAAGTCCAGGGTATACAGCTGGTGAGGGTTCTCTTGGTGGTGGCTTACAGCAATGCAAGGGTTAGACATGGTAGAAATAGCAGAGCAGAGAGTGACTAACTTCTTACTTTCCCTTCTTTTAAAGCCCTCAGAACCACGTTCATGATCACCATTTTTAATTCATTCACTAGTGTAAGGAAAATGAAACATTATCAGCCTCCCTCAGCTGTTCGGAACCTTGCTGAGCATGACGTAGACTGTTTGATGTAAATACATTAACTGTGTACATACACCCAGGTATTCCTTCGTTATTGTCTGATGTAATTGTGCATGTGCATCCAGGTGTTCCTTGGTTATCTGACTTAAGTATAAAAGACAAATGGCTCTGATCCACAAGACCCCCAGGATGCCCCCAGGGTCCCACAGGAGGCCACCAGGGGACCACTGATGTTGCTGCTGAGGCTTGGGGCTGAGTTTTCACACCTGAGTAAAGCATGTCAACCTTGCCAATGGCTCCCAGGATCTTTCCAAATATCTAGTTCACAACCTGCATATGAGAGGTCTGTGACCCAGTCTGTACAATTGGTTTGAGGGTCTGTGACCCAGCCAGGCAACTAGGCATGATTATACAATCTAATTACCTCTTCAAGGAGTCACCTTTCAGTTACCGTAATAGAATTTCCCACAATCAACAGTTATAGTGAGGACTTAAACTTCTAATATATAAACTCTGGGGGACAAAATTCTATCAATCTATAACTTTCTGCCCCTGGCCCCCAAAGTTCATGTCCTTCTCGCAGGTAAATAAATTCATTCCATCCCCAGTCTTAACTTGCTTCAACTCAAAAGTGCAAAGTCTCAAAGTCCCATCTATGAAATCTAAACAAGTTATCAAGTTCCAAGATACAATGGTAGGACAAACATAGAGTACATATTTCCATTCAAAAAGGGAGAAACAGGCCAAAAGAAAGGCATAAAATGCTCTAAGCAAGTTTGAAACCCAGCAGGGCAGGCGTTAAATCTTAAAGCTGGTGAATCACATNGAGTACATATTTCCATTCAAAAAGGGAGAAACAGGCCAAAAGAAAGGCATAAAATGCTCTAAGCAAGTTTGAAACCCAGCAGGGCAGGCGTTAAATCTTAAAGCTGGTGAATCACATACCTTGACTCCATGTTCAATGTCTTCTGCATGCTGGTGTGGGGTTGGGTCCCAAGTCCATGGGCAGCTTCACTTCTGTGGCTTTCCTGGTCTGAGGTGATGCTTTAGTTTTTGTAAGCTGGCATTGCTCTCTGGTAGCTCTACATGGACTCCATGGAGGTCCCAATCTCACAGCTCCACCAGGCATGGCTCTGGTGGGATTTCTCTGCTGCAACTCTGACTCCACATTTTGGCTTGCCATTGCTCTAGCTAAGGCTGTATGCTGTGAATTGATCCCTGTGACAGACCTCTTCCTTGTCTGTGGGTTTTTCCATACATGCTTTGAAACCAGGGTGGAGGCTTCCAAGTCTTCACAACTCTGGTATTCTACCAGCCTGCAAATCTGATGCCCCCAAGGCTTTTGGCTTGCATTTTCCAAAGTTTCAAGTCCAACCACACCTGTGGCCAATTTAGCTATAGCTGGAGCAGCTGAAGCAGCTGGGGTGCTGGTGTGGGGAGCAGCATCCCAGGATGTCCCTGGGGAGCATGCCTCAGGTATCTTACCCTACACCATTCTGTCTCCCTAGGCCTCTGGGCCTGTAATGGAAGACGTAGCCTCCAAGATCTATGAAATGCCTTTTAGGCCTATTTTTTTCCCCCTTCTCTTTATAATCCTCTTCTTCTGCATTAATCTCCTTAGCCAACAGTTGTACACCATGGACTTGTTGTCCTGAGAACCCTCTTCTTCACTACCACAAGGGCAGTCTGCACATTTTCCAAATATTTATGTTCTGCTTCCCTTTTAAATTCTGGCTTTACGTCATGACTTTGCCACCACAACTCAGTGTAGGCTTTTACAAGTAGCTATGAAGCTTCCATAATGCTTTGCTGCTTAGAAACTTCTCCTGCCAAATACTCCGATTCACATATCTTAAGTTCTGTCTTCCACAAAGTCCTAAGGCATGGACACAATGCAGCCAAGTTCCTTGCTAGTTTACAGCAAGGGTGATCTTTGCCCCAGTCACCAATAAGTCTCTTCTCATTTATATCTGAGACCTCCTTAGTGTGGTCTTTATAGTCCATATTTCCATAGCATTCTGGTTAGCACCATTTAACCAGTCTCTAAAACATTCTAAAATTTCCCTGGTTTTCTTGCCTTCTAAATTTTCACCAATATCTAGCATTTTTCTAGCCCATTCCTTCAAATTCCTCCAGCCTCTCCTCAACACCCAGTTCCAAAGCCACTTCCACATTTTCAAGTATTTGTTATAAAACACCTCACTTCTCTGGTACCAATTTTCTGTACTAGTCCATTTCTGTTGCTTATAACAAAATACTTGGAACTGAGTAATTTATAAAGAAAATTAAATTTATTGCTTACAGTTTCAGAGGCTGGGAAGTCCAAAGTCCAGGGAACACAGCTGGTGAAGGCCTGGGTGGAGGCAACAGTGACCTAGGGGTTTCACATCACAGAAAATGGCTGAGCAGAGAATGATTAATCTCTCATATGCTCTTCTTTTAAAGCCCTCAGAACCATGCCCATGACCACCATTTTTAATCCATTCACAGCATGGACCTACAATTTATTCACCTCTTTAAGGCCCCACCTTTCAGTTACCATAATAGGATTTCCCACAGTTAACAGTCACAGTGGGGATTAAATTCCTAATATATGAACTCTGGGGAACTCAAATAAATCAATCTACAGCAATTATTATATATGCATAATTATATGCCATTGGACATTGTATGGCAATATGGGAGATTTACCTCCTTTTTAAAGTATTTTAGTCTGAAGTGTGACTATGCTACTGTTAGAGTATGTAAATTTCTTTGACCCTGTGAAAGCAATCTGACTCCAGTCACACTTCACTCTTCAGACACACATGCACACACTACAGAAATACACATTAATAACATAGTGAAGAATTCATGAAAAATGTATTTGCCACATTATCGAGGATGTTTTCAGTTAATTTTTGTTTGATAGCCTCCTCCTGCCCCACCTCTGCTATTTTTATAATAAACGCATTTTTCATAGAAAGAGTTTACCTTATCTTCTACAAAAAAGACAGAGTAGATATAAGGTTAGGACAGGAAAAAAATGAAAACTTTTTTTCAATAATTTGAAATTGACTTGATATAACAAGGAATTGCTCATCCTAGAAACTAAGCTGTTCATAAGGACCCATTCTCCATCACAATAGCCAATTGCTAATTACCTTCTGGCAGGAAGGAATTAGCCCAGGGTATCAGAAATGGAGTTGCTCTGCTTCTTCCCTTCCTTCAAAAACATGGCCCTCCAAAACCAGATGAGGGGAGAAGGGAGAAAAATAGAAATATGTGAATTTCTCCTAAGCCCTATCCCTTAAAACCTACTTTCCATAAAGACAGAATCTCAGATTTAGAGCAAAATTATGTGTATGTATGTATGGGTATGTTTTAAAGAGAGAGAAATAGGGTTTAGTAAAGAGCTGTATTATAACTTAGGTAAATGGTTAAAGAATTTTTAAAAAAATAGTGATTTCATAAGTCTACGCCTGTAGTTAAATGTTCGAAGTCCTTGCCAACTTTAAGAATTTCAGTTTAATATGTGAAGACAATATGCATAAATTGCTTAAGTTGGTTATTTTCTTTAAAATTATTACATCTTAAAAATTATACTAAATATTCACACAAAAATGATTTTAAAAAATCATATACCCTTATCTGCCAAATTTATTGTTTCAAAATATACTATTTTATTTCTTTAATTCAAACACATCTCAAAATTATTTTCGAAATCAGATGTCTGAACAATGATATAGTATTTTGACAATGAAATACAATATTATGAAATAAATTTTATAACTGTTAACTCTTTAACAGGAAGTCTATTTTAATACTTGCCCATTTGATTTTTACTAAAATGTAGTTTGAGCTTACTCTAATGCAAATATCACTAATTCCTGTCAAGTTTAGAATAGTTAAGTTGTTTTTAAACATGCAGCTTTAAACCTACCCTATGACATAAAGTAATGCATTACTCACTGCTGTTTATTACATAAAATCAGTCTTGTAATATATATTTTGAACTTTTGATCAAGGAAAAAAATTACCAAGTAGTGGTCCTGAATTTGCTATTTATTTGGTATATTACCAAAACATGAAAATCTCAAAGGGAAGAATTGAAATTTTTTTTTTTTTTAAATTGTAATGTCCATTCGACCAAGGAAAAGAAAACCCATAAGAAATTTTGCACATCCCCAAGGACTTGCAGGAGAATGTGTCAAATGAAACATTTGTCATAAAATCTCATATAAAACTTGTAAAAGAAATAGATGTACAGCATAGAAAAAGCTGCTTGTAAATTCAACAATTGAGATAATTCTCAGGTAATGATGTGTAATTTATAGATCTGAGAAGGGTTTTCTCATCTTGCTTACTATTCTTTTCACCAAGGATCAAAGCAGCACATGACCTGGTAACTGGTGTTTTTAATAAAGTGTACTTTCAGGATTACTACACTTGATATTGATCTTTCCTTGAACTTCCCTTCCCTTTTATCCCAGTATCTTCCACTTCTATACATGGGGGAATTCTTTTTCCCCTATACTCTTGGTAGTTATTAGGGAAGCACAGACATCTATTCTACCCTGACACTCCTACATTACGAGCTTCCACACATAGCTGTGCAGGTTGTGCATGGCATGATTCTAAGGGGTATTATTCACCTAGACTATGAGGTGACTCGTTTCCCCATGAGTGAAATATCCTCAACTGTTTGTCAATTGTTAATAAAAAATTGTTTGCTATGAGAATACAGATTAACTCCAAATTAATGCTTCCCCTAGAATATTTTTAGCTTTTGATAGTTCATGATACCCAAACTGGGTTAAAAGTTTTCCTTATTACCACCTTTATACTACTCATGCTACAGAAAGTACAAGGTGAAAGATGAGAAGCCAGGCCAGGAAAAAAGAGGTAAAGGAGATAAGATGACTACCTAGAAGCTCTGGTAACTTCTGCAAATATGGAGCCAAAGATAGGTATTCTTTCCTTACACATGTGTGCACATGTGAGTGTGTGTGCATGTGTGTAGTTTGTCTTACATTTTCTCCATTTCTTAGTCTGTTATTTAAAAAAAAAAAGCACTTCCCAAAGTCAAGAGATAAACATGATCCAAACCATAATGCCTGATTCATTCTTCAAGATTTTACTAACTACAGCTAGTGTGGAAGGTATTACTTGACGGGCCGTGAAATTGTTCATATGAACCTTACTGAGAACATGTCTCTCATGCAGAGACTTGCTGCACTAGAATAAAGCTAAAGTAACCTAGGAAAAACATCAAAAAGACTGATGTAGAAAGAATCCTGAAAACATTCAATTTCCTGTTTCCATTCAGCCTCTGTTTCACCCTTGTCCTACCTGGATACATTGACAAATAAATCTCATTTTGAACTTGAAAAAAAACAAACAAAAAAAAAAACAGCACATGACACTTAGCATTTGAACCATTAATTGATTGAACAAACGAATATAAAACTATATATGGAATATTTAAAGAGAAAGAAATTGAACGATATATATGAAAAAAGAATAGGGAATTCTTAAACTTGCACAGAAGACATGAGAAGACCAACTAAAATGATAGAATTAAGAAAAACATACAGATTAAATACAAAATTGGCAAAATGAACATAAAGTTAATCAATTGGAAAAGAGAACAGATAAAAAACTACATAAAATTTACAGCAAAGTAAAAGCAGCAACAAAAAAGAGAAAATACTGAAAATAAGTTAGGTTAAGAAACATGAATGATCGAAGGATATTTAATAGGTATATCCAGAGGAAACATAAATTGATGACGGAATAATAAATGATTAATTTATGACTGATTATTTTACAGATATGTTGAAAGGCACAAGCTTTTGTTTTGTGCTTTAATTTGGATTGATAACATATAGTTAGTTCCAAATGAGACCCAGGATAGTAAATCTTTCATCAAGATAAGGAGAAAAGGAGAAAACTCAGGCACAAAGTTTACGATCCAAGCAAGATATTGAGAAGAATTTCAACATAATAGAAGATATTTAATATCCTCAATATATAAATAAAAAATAAACAACTTATAGGATTTAGAATGAAGCCCATTAAAAAATTAAGAACTCACAGAATCTAAAATCTATATAGTAATAAATACATAAAAAGGAGATTAATACTACAATTTACCAGGTAAATATAAACTAAAGCTATTAAAAACCATTATTTCAAATCAGAAGGTTGGAAAAAAATAAGAATATTAGACAGATATTGGTAAGAATGAATATAAAATTATATTCCTTAAGTGTTTCTGAGAAATTAAATTGATACTATTATTTTAAGAGCAATTTGTCAGCATCTTGTTAAACTGAAACCATGTATGACCTAAGACTCACTAATTTCACTCAATTTAATGTCCTGTTGAAACTGGCACAAGTATAACAGGACACTTACACTTGAGTGTTTATTGTGGCATGGTTGTAGCGGAGACCCTAGAACAAAGTATATATCCTGAACAGGGGGAATGAAAAAATAAAATATGATAGCCATTCACAAAGTTGGATACTTAGCAGTTGAAGCTTATAATTTATAATTATATAAAAATTAAATTTGATTATAAAATGCCTTATGAGTGGAAAACAAAAGGATGATGAAAAGTATCATATTTTTATAATTTATATAAAAAACATATACAGTGCTCTACATCATATATAGATGTCCAGCCTGTATGTAAGTAAAAACNGTTAGGTTAAGAAACATGAATGATCGAAGGATATTTAATAGGTATATCCAGAGGAAACATAAATTGATGACGGAATAATAAATGATTAATTTATGACTGATTATTTTACAGATATGTTGAAAGGCACAAGCTTTTGTTTTGTGCTTTAATTTGGATTGATAACATATAGTTAGTTCCAAATGAGACCCAGGATAGTAAATCTTTCATCAAGATAAGGAGAAAAGGAGAAAACTCAGGCACAAAGTTTACGATCCAAGCAAGATATTGAGAAGAATTTCAACATAATAGAAGATATTTAATATCCTCAATATATAAATAAAAAATAAACAACTTATAGGATTTAGAATGAAGCCCATTAAAAAATTAAGAACTCACAGAATCTAAAATCTATATAGTAATAAATACATAAAAAGGAGATTAATACTACAATTTACCAGGTAAATATAAACTAAAGCTATTAAAAACCATTATTTCAAATCAGAAGGTTGGAAAAAAATAAGAATATTAGACAGATATTGGTAAGAATGAATATAAAATTATATTCCTTAAGTGTTTCTGAGAAATTAAATTGATACTATTATTTTAAGAGCAATTTGTCAGCATCTTGTTAAACTGAAACCATGTATGACCTAAGACTCACTAATTTCACTCAATTTAATGTCCTGTTGAAACTGGCACAAGTATAACAGGACACTTACACTTGAGTGTTTATTGTGGCATGGTTGTAGCGGAGACCCTAGAACAAAGTATATATCCTGAACAGGGGGAATGAAAAAATAAAATATGATAGCCATTCACAAAGTTGGATACTTAGCAGTTGAAGCTTATAATTTATAATTATATAAAAATTAAATTTGATTATAAAATGCCTTATGAGTGGAAAACAAAAGAATGATGAAAAGTATCATATTTTTATAATTTATATAAAAAAACATATACAGTGCTCTACATCATATATAGATGTCCAGCCTGTATGTAAGTAAAAACAATTTATAATTATATAAAAATTAAATTTGATTATAAAATGCCTTATGAGTGGAAAACAAAAGGATGATGAAAAGTATCATATTTTTATAATTTATATAAAAAACATATACAGTGCTCTACATCATATATAGATGTCCAGCCTGTATGTAAGTAAAAACAGAAGGAATTAGATTAACAGAATAAGGTCAGACAGACTCATGACACTGACTGTCTTTAGAATCGGGCCAAAGAAATAGATCTATGGTCTTGAATAAAGCCAGCTTTAGCCATTCATACATATATTTTGGGGGCTCCTAAAACTAGATTTTGATTTTTTTTTCCTTTTAGCATTTTTTAGTATTTTTCTTTAACTTTTACATTTCTGAAAAAAGAGAGCAAGGTAGATTTTAGTGACAATTTGATTTTTCAATTAAATTTTCAAACTCAGCTTCTCTGTGTAAAATGAGGCAGGTCAAGGTATATTACAATTGGTATCTCAAGTAGAAATAATAAAATAAATAACCAATTATTTGGTGAATTCAACAAAATGTAGCTTGGAAGTAGATTTTATACTTGTACAATATTGGCTTTTTTATATTTTCTCTATAAAACAGAATTTCACGAACCATGAAGTATAGAAAAAGTGTTCATCGTTAGGTCTTTGTGTTAAAGACTTTAAAATACCCTAGTTTCCAACAAAGAACATACATTTTATCATCCTGCTGGGATCTACCAAGCGGCAAATACGTGCAGAGCCTCCATGATAGCAGCAGCAGTTACAACAGTTAAAAGCATAAAGCTGCACTTTGCATTCCGGATAGACTAAACGAAGGACACTGTCTGCCAGTCATTAATTCTGCCTATATGTGCAGCTTTTGAAACTTATTACATTAAGCTGAACAGTATTTTTAGAAATATAAAAGTAAAAGTAACTTAACCTTGTATAAGGCAGTGAAGACAGAATATCAAATCATTAAAAATAAATAGGCTACTTTGAAACTTCCAACAGAGAAAAGTCCTAGGGAAGTAAAAGCTGTGCTATTATGTCCTTCTTGCAAAGAAAGTAAGAATGACAACAAAAAATAAGAAAGCTGAGTGTTTCTCTGTCCTAACTAAACAAAAACATGCTTTTAAGAACTAATATATTACTATATTTAATGTTCCTGAAAAGTATAACTAAATTTATGATTAGTTAAATCTATGCTATGATTATGATTCTTTTCCATTTCCATTCATATATGTAAGGCCACATCTCTTCGTTTATTATGTAGTATTTGATTCACTGAGTAAAAGGCTTGGATTATTTAGGTGTTCCGGCAATGAAAATCAGATAAAAAATTAGAAAAAATCAGGGGAATTGTATAATATCATTCAAATACAGGCAGTACTGTGAAAATCTGTTGAAACATTTTTAAAGTTGGAAAGGTTACCTTTGACCTGTTACAATTTAATGCACTGAATATGACAAGATCATAGCATCTAAATCAACAAAAACTACAGACTTTGATCGGAAACCTTGTCTCTCAGAACTCTTTGTCATATATCTCTGAAAGATGACTCAGCTGAGAAAAAGTAGCAATAGAGATACGAAAATACAGATTGAGCTAATTTATTGTCATAAGTATATTCCCTTAAGTGCCCAGATTTTCCTGTGGTTATGTTTCTTTGATGTACAAATGAGAATTTTGTTCTCTACGCAGAAACATGACAATTAGTGGTTATAGTTAGCTTACCTAGCAAACATTTATCCTAAATTTAGCACTCTGCTTTGAAGTTTTCTATTTGTCTAATTGCCTCTTCAATGTATAATTATAGCCAGCAGGTGACAATATAGGTGCAGAAATTTAGAAGAAAAAAATATTTTTAGAATGTTTAGCCCCTCTTTCCCTTAAGATCATAAAATTACTATGGTAATCAGAAAAATTTTCAAGATAGAGTGACAGGTCTTATCGTAAGCTTGAATGTAGACTGTGAGCAAAACAAATAAATAAAAGAAGACTCCTAGTTTTTTGGTCTTGGTAGCTGAGTGAAAGATTGTGCCACTTACCAATTAGGGAAGATTGGGCAATTATGAGACTGGAAGAATGGATCAAGAGGAATTAAATTCTATTTTTAAACTGTTTTACATTAAGTGACTCCTAGATATTAAAGCAGAGATATTAAATAAGCAATGTGATATTGAAGCAGACACTGCTAGTGGACAACCCAAATGCCCTAGGATTTTGTTTACTGCTCCAGTGCCACTATACATCCAGCCACTACATGCATTCACTGCACTGCTATTCACACTTCTCATGCATTGCTCTTGGACTATTGGAACCACTTCACATTAAGCAAATTCTTCTGGGGGCATTTAGGAATGAAGAGCAATAGCCCAATTTCCTTTACTGCAGGTTTAACAAACTCTATGGTTCAATTTACACCACTGCACTGCTATTCACACTTCTCATGCATTGCTCTTGGACTATTGGAACCACTTCACATTAAGCAAATTCTTCTGGGGGCATTTAGGAATTAAGAGCAATAGCCCAATTTCCTTTACTGCAGGTTTAACAAACTCTATGGTTCAATTTACACCATCAGGCCAGGGCTACACTTATCCAAAAACAAATTCTTGCTTGTCTTCTTCCTGTTCTTATTCTGACTCCCAGGGCTTTTTTAGATTACCCATGGTAATATTTTCTTAGTAAGTTTTTTGAATGTGAATTTCCCTCTCAGGATCTTTTTTAAGGGAATATTCAAGTCAATAGAAAAATCAAGACTAATTAGCAGACAAATATAGAAAGACTAATATAGAAAGTATCAGTATAAATGACTTTAAATACTTGGACCTGAATTTATTACCTAGGTAGTAAATGTAAATATAGAAAAACAGAGTATAAGCCACAGTCCTGGGAAACTCCAACATTTAGAGGTGCATTAAAAGGAAGAGCCAACAAAGGTAACTTAGAATAATTGTCTGAGATACAAGAGTAAAAAAAGTGAAGATAATGTACCAGGAAGCTGGAATAATGCACCATTGATCATGGAAAATGTACTTCAAAACAAAGCAAAAGTATAACTATCATATACTATGATAGCAAAAGCATCACTCTGAATACTTCATTTCATAAAAGGTAGGGAATGATTTGTACTCTTCAGTAGGACCTAAAGGCCAGTGGTTCTAAGGAACTTAAGTAGAAAACATTCTGGAAAGAGAGGATGAGATGAACAAGCAAATGGATGGAATTCCAGAGAACTGCTGTCAATCCCTAGACATAGTTGCATAATTAAAATCTGTAATGAAATCAATGAATAGCATAATTTTTATTCACTTATTATAAATAATAAAAATCAATTATATATAAATGTAAGAAACACCGCCCCAATGCAGAGTGATTAGTAGGAAATACAAGGAGAGAAGAAAAGATATG
>NW_007731567.1:43482-82013 GCF_000696425.1 Galeopterus variegatus
TAATTTTTATTCACTTATTATAAATAATAAAAATCAATTATATATAAATGTAAGAAACACCACCCCAATGCAGAGTGATTAGTAGGAAATACAAGGAGAGAAGAAAAGATATAATAATTTTTATTCACTTATTATAAATAATAAAAATCAATTATATATAAATGTAAGAAACACCGCCCCAATGCAGAGTGATTAGTAGGAAATACAAGGAGAGAAGAAAAGATATATCACAGAAGAGAAAATAATGACCAGTACATGAAAAATAAAAATATTTATATGTCATGGTAAGCTATAAAATGATGTCATAAAATGATATACCATTTTCAGTCATAAAATATAAGCAAGGATATGATGAAAGATGCCCTGAGGTGTACCATTATTTAAAGATTTTTGACTATTTAATCTCATACTTTGGGACTCACAGAAATCAACTTTGAGAAAACTGAATATATTTTCTAAATTTTATATTCAAAAAAACTTTAACTATTATTCACTATAGCAATATTAAAACTTAAAAAAATAAAATAGTTATTAAATATTGATATATTCTCAGAGTTAATATAGACAAGCATTAACTTTATGTTTTTTCTTTTCAATATCTTCAGATTACTCAACAAAATAAAAAAATAACTACTGTGTAACACAGGCAGATTGTGTATCTGCATGCTGGCTATGCCACAGCTGAGATCCATAAACACTTCTTCTGTGGAATTAGAAAATTTCCAGCCTCTGCTTATCTTTACAGGTGTATAGTTTTAACTAGTGTGACAGCAAAGTCTCCTAAGTAGGACACAAATCATAGTGTTGTATTTGTTCTGAAGTATTGTCTTGCAGAGTATTGGGAGGCATATGTGACAGATTTATATTTAGAGTGGAATATAGTGCCCCTGGGATTAAGTCCACCATGGGTGAGGCACCAAAAATTATGAAAAATTTAACTTTGGAGGAGAACAGTGTTTACAATTGGGGAAAACTATCACACAAACAAGACTAGATCTTGTTAGCAGGGTAAAATGGACAATGGCAATTGAGAGCATTGACAAAAACAGTGATGTAAAGGATTGCAAGCAGTCTGAGCTGAAGGAACTGTGCATTATCCCTGAGGGATTTTTAAATACATTCATATTATTCTCCTGAAGACTGAAAGATACTAATGACATAAGGAAACTTCAATACAAGGAAGAGAGCATATAGGTTTAAACGAGGATACTGTTGCTATGATCTCTCTCATTTGGGGGGACTTCTAATAAGATATGTATGTCATTTGAGTTAGAATGCATATTTTGTATTTTCCTGAGATCCTGCATTGAGAACATATTCCATTTACAGTAAGTACAAAATAGAATTGTGTTGATCACTTCATTTTCACAGAAATATATAGGATATTATATAGTACAAAAAGAGTTTTTGAAGGAGCAAAATGTGAATGAATTCTAATATATATTTTTACCAAATAACTAGCAACTTCTGTTAGTAATAAAAAATATTTTCCCAAATAAAACCCAAATGATTTTGTTTGCATTGTTACCAGCTACTAAGTGAAAAAAAATGTATAAATATGTATGTATTTATAAAAAATATATATAAATGTTTGGAAGCTGATAAATCTTTGGTGACTAATCCATTTAGGCAAATTTGTTACACTCATATCAGCTTTGTGCACCATTTAATTTTGTGTCTAAAATGTTTTATACTTTTTTTCTCAAAATATAAATACTATAAAATGATAGAGCTGTATACTACCTTTCCAATATATATCTAGATAATTAATATTAATATTATAATACTATCAATGGAATTAGTGGAAAATATGTGAAATTCACTCCTAATTATAGATTGTAAATTCCATTACTGTTTTTGTTCTGTCATATTTAGAATTCTTTTCACAGAAATAATTAACATAATATATACTTGTAATTTCCTTGAGTAATAATGTGTGGACAAGTAAAATTAACAATAATGTTTGTGCAAATCATTTTATTTAATAATTTTTGTATTTCTAGAAAGTTTGGTAAAAAATTGCAACATTTGATTTCGAAATGATATGTTATTCTGTTAAGCACTATTCACTTAAGATCAAGGAAACACCTCATCACTAGGATGAAAACAGGAATTCCACTAAAGACACTTCTATTCAGTATTGTACTAGAAGTTCTACCTGGGTCAATAAGCTGTATACACATACTCCTCTACACACACACACACACGCACACACACACACACATCGAATATATATGGCATGCAGATTGGAAAGGAATAAGTAAAACTCTCTAGTCACATATTCACAGATGATGTGATTTTTTGTATGGAAAATCCCAGAAATCCTCTAAAACTATTTCAACTAACATACTTATTCATCAACCATACAGAACATGAAATCAATATAAAAATCTTTTTTATTCTACACACTAGCAATGAAATTAAGTAAAAAATTCCAAACTAATAATAGACCTAAAAAACTGATAAAAGACTTAAATGTCAGTGTGAATGCTATAAAACTCTTAGAAGAAAATATTGGAGTGAATTAATCTTCATGACCTTGTGTTGTTTATATCTTAGACAAAATATAATCAAAAGAGATCCCCCAAATAGATAAATTGGACTTCATCAAAATTTCAAAATGCTTTCTATCAAGTGATATCATAAAGAAAGTAAAAAGACAACCCATAGCATGGGAGAATTTATTTTCAAATAATGTATCTTATAAGAAATGCTATCAGAGTATATAAAAAAAAAATTCCATGACTCAGTAAGAAGACAAATAAATTTAAAATGAATAAAGAATTTGAAAGAAGGGAATGTTCCTATACTGTTGGTGGCACTGTAAATTAGTACAACCACTATGGAAAACAGTATGGAGGTTTATCAAACAACTATAGATAGATCTTCCATATGATCCAGCAATCCCACTTCTGGGTATATACCCAAAGGAATGGAAATCATCATGTCAAAGAGATACCTGCACTTCCATATTCATTGCAGCTCTGGTCCCTACAGCCAAGATATGGAACCAAACTAAATGTCTATCGATAGATGATTGAATAAGGATACTGTGGTATATATGCACCATGGACTTCTACTCCTCCATAAAAAAGAATGAAATTCTCCCATTTGCAACAACATGGATGAGCTTGGAGAAACTTATGTTGGGTGAAATAAGTAAAGCACAGAGGGATAATTACCTCATGTACTCTCTCACAAGTGGGAGATAAGAGATAAAGAAGAAAGGAAAGAAAGACCACAGTGGTGCGTTGGACTTGAAGAGGGAGAGAACATACCTAGGAATATAAAGTGGAGTGGGGAAAGGGAGATGGGGAGGGAGGTCAGGGACAATTGAGTGGATAATTGGGTGGGGGACATGGAGTATAATCACAATTTGTGGTAGTGGACATGCTGCTGGTATAGATCTGGCCGTCACATCAAAGGCACGAGTGGTCACAATTTGCTTTGAATCCCATGAGTATTCATAACCAATAAAAACAAAACATTTTTAAAAATAAAAAAATAAATAACATGAAAATAAAAAAAAAAGAATTTTAATAGCTATTTCTCCAAAAAACAGATGCAAATGGCTAATAACTTCATGAAAATATGCTTAAGAGCATTAGTTATTAGGGAAATGAAAATCAAAACTACAATGAGTTACCATTTCATATCCACTTGAATGGTTAAGAGAAACAACCAACTAACCAGCAAAAGAAATGGATAGGCAATAGTAAGTGCTGGCAAGAATGTGGAGAAATTGGAAGGCTGATAATTTTGCTAGTGGGGATATAAAATGGTGCAGCTGCTTTGAAATACTGTTAAGTAGTTCCCCAAAAATGTTAAACATAGAGTGATCACATAACTCGGTAATTCTATTCCTTGTTATATTCTTAAGAGAAATAAAAATGTATCTCCATAAGAGCTCATACATGAACAACCACAGAAGCTTTATTTTTAATAGTCAAAAAGTGGAACAATCCAAAGGTACATAATTTGATGAATGGATGAATGAAAACTTGTTTATCCATGTCATGATATATTGTCTAACAATTAAAAAAAATGGATGAACCTTGAAAACATTATGCTAAGTGGCAGAAACCAAACATAAGGCTACATATTCTATGGTTCCATTTATGTATAATGACCACAATGTCAAATTTGTAAAAATGGGAATCAGGTTACTGTTTGCCACGTGCTGAGGGGAGGGTTGTGGGATAATGAATGGGGAGTTACTGCTAATGTGCATGTAATTTCCTCCTGGGGTGATGAAATATCTAAAATTAGATAGGTATGATGTTTGTACAACTTTCCTAATATGACAATAACCACTGAATTGTTCACTTTTAAAGGCTGAATTTTATGATGTGTGAATTATCTCAATAAAGCTGTTGTTTTAAAAAACAAGTTTATTTAAAAAAATAAAGTCAAGGAAACAAAGCAAAACATAACAAATATATTTTAAAATTCTATTATTCTGAAGGCATTAGTGGTAAAATTTATACTTCTAATTACAATTGCTTTCCATGTTACTCCATATTGTCATATGTCTAGATTAAGAGATCCTGCTGTTAAATTACTAGTAATTATACAGATTATCATTTACAATTTTTACTGCAAAATACCTTTAAAATTATGATATTGACTTAATATAAACATGGTTTCAATACTACTAATTTTAAAATACACACTTTGACGTGCTTCTTTTAATAACATTTTGCTTATTTATTTTCAGTATTATTTCCCAGGGCTCTCATTTGCTCTAGGCTTATGATAATTTCTCAAGTCACTGAATTCACTTTTGGAGAATAAACATATACTTGTTACTTTTCCTCTGCTACCTATATCAAGAGGACAGAAACCTGTTATTCCTTTTGTTTTAAAGTTATTTTAATTACAGGATGCACTGTTGACATTTTAATTTTAGTCAAGTAATTAAGCAATATACATGGATGAAAGAAAGGCATGTGTATAAGGAGAAAGTAATCTCAGAAATTTTTTTTTGTTTCTTTCAGTATTTTTTTTTCAATAAGCTAATCTAAGCAAGCATGGAAAAGAGAAATGTGTAATTTCTTAAACACTTTCTCAAATCCCAGAAAATTCCATAAACATAATGTTAGTATCTCTCAATTTCTTTAAACTTAATTCCACACAAATTATAGTCATCTACATTATAAGTACTTAAGAATACAATATCTTTGAAGTCTGTCACGTTGATCTCTAAAACGCTTTGTTCCTCATCCTAGACCCTGCCATTACTGCCCATCAACTAACCTTTTCTTTGTTCTTTTACTTACCTTGTATCACAGAACTAACCCCAATTTGGGTGAAGTGTGCAGTTTAAATGGTAAGTAATTAAAAAGTAAGTTGCCAACTCATCAGCAGCAGCATATTATTTTGTCAAGATTTTAAGAACCACTCAATTGTTTCTTTAACAAAAAATAATAATCAACAGCTGTTACAATCAGAGGTAAGGTATTCTATTAAAAGTAAATTCCACAGGAAAGCTATTGTGCTCACTCCAGCTGATAAAAAGAGAGACTAAACTGACAAAGCATAGTTCATGACAGTGAGGTCAACAAAAAGCTTTTAGAATAAAGGGTATGTGATAATAACAGTTTATAAGCTTACAACCTTCAGTGTGATCTATCTTTCTATGACATGGATGGGATAGATTTATAAGCAGTTCCCACCATCCACTGATGATTCATTGAATAAGCATGTTTTCAGGGGTTGTATACAGAACCTTCCACCATGAAGTCACGTAAGTGGTGACTCACACACCATATTTTCAAGAAGCTTTTAAAATCAGACTTTCAACCTCTTGTTTCGCCAATTACAGGTGGAACTCGTTTGCTTTGTAACTGACATTAATAGGGGAGAGCACTTTTCTGAGAGACTCTTCGGCTGATTATCAGTTTTGTCCCCTCACATCTGAATGGGCGGAGTCAAATAGTTGCTTAATATTATTATTCCATTTCTCAGGTCATTTGTACTTAAGTTTTATTTCTATATTTTTGTTACCATAGCAAAGCTTTTCAGAGGCCACTATAATTTTACTTTTCTGTAGAACCGAACAACAAGCTCAGCCTCAGTACACAGATAAACAAGATAATAATAATCATTGACTAATCTTGACCTTCTTTATACTAGAGAAGATTTAAAGATTAGGATTTTAATCCTGTGGGCAAGGTCTATAAAGCTTATATCAGACCAAACTATAAAAACTGAAGAGTATTAAACATTTCATGCAGAAAATTACGGTTCTTAAAATGCATTCTAAATTAGAATTAATCCTCATTTACTCATACCTATAACTTAACATGGTATTATATAACTCAGATATTGATTTGATCACTTTTGCTTATATATGTAATAAATTTTAAATTTTGTTAGAATTATCACTTCCCATTAAAAATGGCTACCTTGGAGAAAAAAAGCTACCAAAATGACTTTGTTTTAATTTTCTATTTCCAGATGGCTATTTTACATGATTTTATTGACTGATAATAATGCCTAATTTTTAAAATAGAAAAAAAAATCAAAATAAATACACTGTATAAATTATTAAAATTATTTCAAATTCATTTATTGTAGATTTTATGTTAGTGTATATATAGAACTTTTTTAGCCCTTAAAATATAAATTGAAGTCAAGAGGGCACAGTAAGAATCAATTGATAAAATTCAATGATCTTGTCCTCTATAGTCTTAAGCTACTTTTTAACCCTCATTATATAATGTTGAAATACATGGAACTATGAATCAGGTCACTAGTTGTTAATCAAAGGGATGAAAATTATCCCACACCAATGCTAGAGCTGGGAGGGAAAGGTATGATCATTGCCATTTATGAAAAATTATGAATGGCTTTATGCCCATCTCCATAAATTTCTAACTTAATTAAAACTTAGGAAAAAAAAATATGGCAAATGTACTTTTGGGAGTAAGGGACAAACCATTTTAGTTCAACCACTTTGCATGATCAGTTCAGTTTTGCTCTTTAATGAAGAACTGTTTCTTCTCTTGTAGTATAAATCCAGTATTATATAGTTGATACATTTGTGCTTGGTGATATTTGAATTCAAATCAGGAAATAAACATCATAAATGTCAAATGTTCAAATAAGAGCAAATGTAAAAGTTCAATCCAGCAAATCTATAAAACTGTACTTAACTAAATAAGGCATATCACGCCAGTTGCATTTTTTTGAAACCATGCACTTTCCAACTTACGTACTACGTGTCTACTTAAGATTGCTTTCATCATATTATTTTTAATCAATCGTGCTAAATATATTTATTAAATACCCGGTATGGGCTAGATAATATAATAGCTGCTAGAGATCCAAAATGTGAAGGTGCAACCCGTATTTCAAGGAAATCATGATCTATTAAGAGAACCAGATAAGTAAATATAACAATTGTTTTCATGGGTCAATTGCTATAATACATCTAGGTATGGGATAATGGAACCTTGCTTTGTATCTCATTAACCCACATTGTCATTTGGATTTGAGATTGGGAATTTTGCATTATTAAGTAAACATTACTACAAAAAAATTAATATCAGCAATGAATTTACTCTAGGTCGATTATTATTCCTATTTAAACAATGAAACTTATTTTGCACCGTAGTCCCTATACTTTTATGATAATGCATTGCTCTGAAAGTACTACTGCTGTGAATCTAGTAGCTTTATATCTAGCACATTAAGTAAATTTCATCTTTTATCCAGTTTTTCTGCAGTAAACACAGAACAGGATGTTTTTAGAGATTTTCAAGATGTTTATAAACAATACATTAGCTCAGCACTATATAAAAAGAAACCAGGAAGCACTAAATCCATGGCCTTTGAAATATATACACTATTTACTTTGTTTGTCCTTTCGAAAGTTTCAGCTTAAATTTATGGCTTATGGAATAGAGGCTAGGATACTATTAGACTCTGGGGTTCTATGATATGTAATTTTGTGGTATGTGTTGACGAGCAGCAGTGAGGTTTGTGAGGGACTAGCTTTACTATTATAGTTTTGTGTTCAGAATGAATGTGCACAGATTTTGTAAGGAATTGTTCAGTTTCTGGAAATTCTTCCATGTTTCTAGAGATGACTCATAAATCCATAAAATGACTTTTTTGATGACCTGCCATTTAACATCATTTAATCAGTGTGTGCCCTCAGATAAAGCACAAAAAACCTTTGGGCAACATTGATTCATAATGAAACCTTTAATGACTTTGTAACTGAGAGACTTCTATCCCTGGATTGCTTGATATTCACTAAAATGAGAACCCCAAATATTAAAAAAAAAAAAATATATATATATAGTATTTATCCAACTTCACATTCTGTCTTTCTCCAAAGTTCAGAAATAACTCTTCTTATTAGGCCTTAATTAATAAGTATTCTCTACCAATTTTTGAGATGAAAGACAGGAATCAATCATGTATGTTTGAAAAAACAAATAATCAGGCATTACCTAAACTGATTTCTTAACATTTTGTCAGTGGGATTTTGCTCTTTTTGTTTCCAATATCCAAGTAGTGTATATTCTACACTTTTAACAAGGTCAATAGAGTATCTGAGGAATATCATCGCTTCTGAAATAAAACCTAACCTCATTACCCACTTTATGATTGAAATGTTGTCATCCAACTGTACATTTCTCAATGAGAGTCAAACTGCCTCTATTTTCTGGTTAAAATAATTTAATTCCAAGAATGCAAGATGGTTTCCATAACAAAGAAAAAAAATATGATTGTGTTAGGTGATGTAGAGTAAGTGTTCATCCAAATTCAATACCCATTGTTGATAAAAACTCTGAGACAACTAGGAATAGCTTGCAATTTCCTCAAACTGATGGAGTATCTACAAAATAAGCCCTTCAAATAATGTTCTATGAATTGGCCCTTAGCAAAATTAAGTTAAAAACCATTACATGGTACGACCTAATATGTCTATTAAAAGAGCTAAAATTTAGAAAAAAAATTAAAATACAAAATTCTGGAGTGGTTTCAGAATAATTTGATTTCCCGTACTCTGATTACGGAAAAGTAAAATCAAGCGCACACACTCTGGAAAACAGTTGGAATGTATTTTATAAGATTAAAATCAACCTATCTTATGCACAGCAGTTGTACTCCCAGGCATTTATCCTTGAGAAATAAAAAATATATTCACATAAAAAGGTATACAGCATATTCAAAGTAGCATTATTTGTAATAGTCCCAACCTAGAGAAAACCTGAAATGTCTTTTCATGAGTAAATGGATAGGTAAATTGTAGTACATCGATATTAAAATACTATAAACTGATAAATATTTTCAACAACATCAAAACATTTTCTAAATTTAGTTTTTAAATTTTTTATAATTCTATGGTTTACATTTAGGTCTGTGGTCCTTTGTGCTAAATTTTGTTATAAGGTTTCAAGTATAGGTATGCTTGACTTTTACATATAGATGTCCAGTTTTTCTGTACAATTTGTGGACAAATCTATCCTTTCTTCATTAAACTTCCTTGACACTTTTGAAGATCAATTAATCATGTATGTGTGTATTGATTTTAGGACTCTTTATTTTGTACCCAATGAATCTTTGTCAATTTTTTTTACTAATATTATACTGTCTTTATTGTTACTTTATAGTAAGACTTAATGTCAGATAGAGTAACTCTTCCAATTCTGTACTTTATTTTCAAAATCTTTTATGTTATTTTAGTTCCTCTGCCTTTTAACATAAAATTTAGAAATAATTGTTCATAGCTCATAATTAGAAGCACAACTGATATCTGTATATTAACCTTGTAACCAGAAACATTGCTGAATTCTCATTATTTCTAGGATTTGTTTAGATTCCAAAGCATTTTTTTACATGGACATCCAAGTTGTTTTGGATTACATAAACTTTTCCTTTTCCTTTTACAATCCATAAATATTTTTTTCTTTTTTATTTCAATAGCTAAAACCTCTAGTATAGTAATTAACAGGCTGGTGGGAGGGAACATCCTTGACTTGCTACTGATCTTTCAGAAAAACTGTTCAGTCTTTCACTATTTAACAATATGTTGTGTTGTTTTTTTGTAAATTTGCATTACCAGGTTAAGGAACTTAATTCATATTGATTAATTTGCTGAGAGTCGTTATTATGGTCAGATGTTGGCCAAAGTCTTTCTAAATCTATTGAGGTGATCATATAGCTACTTTTTCTGTATTCTGGTAATACAGTAAATTACAGTGAATTTTAAATATTTAATTAGCCTTTATTTCTCATATAAGACCTACCTATCAAGATGTTTTCACATATATATGTGTGCGAGTGTGTGTATAAAATAGCACATATACATGTATAAAAATATATCAGATTTACTTGATACTTTATTTTCGAGAATATGTGCAACTATATTAATGAAGTATATTCTTTTGTGGCTTTCTTTACCTGTAATCTGTCTGGTAATAGGAGATAATGCTTACCTCATTTAGTAAATTGGAAAATATTTCCTCCTCTCCTAGTTTTTGAAAAAATCTCTTGAAAAATTTGTTATTTATTCCTAAATATTTGTAGTATTCGACAGCGAAACCCTTAGGGCATACAGTTTTCTTTGTTGGAAGACTTTAACTAATAGTTCAGCTTATATAATAGATTTTGGATAATAATCTTATATATTTCTTCCTGAGTATGTTTTAGTAGTTTGTAACTTTTAAGGATTTTCCCTATTTCATCTAAGTTATCGAATTTATGGTCATGGAGTTTTTCATAGCATTTACTTATCCTATTAATGTCTATCTGATTTCCAGGGATGTTCCCTTTTATTTCAGATATGAATAATTTGTGTTTTGGATGTATGTGTATGTGGTCAATTTTGCTAGAGGTTTTTCACTTTTTTTGAAGAACCACTTTTTTCTTCCTGTGCTTTTTCCTTGCTGTTCTGTTTCCAATTTAAATGATGACTGTTGTCATATTATTTCCTTCATTCTGCTTGCTTGGCTTAATTTATTCTTTTTATATCTTCCTAAGGTATATGCTTGGGTTATTGATTAGCAACCTGTTTGTTCTTCTAATATATGCATTTAATGTTGTAAGTTTCTGTTTAAGTATTGATTTAACTGCATCTTACAAATTTTGATGTTACATTTTCAGTTTTATTTAGTTAAAATATTTTTTAATTTCCTTTGAGACTTCCTCTTTGACTCATGAGTTATTTAGAAATATTTGTTTAATTTCCAAATGCCTGGGAATTTTTTATATGTTTCGGCTATTAATTTTCACGTGATGTAATGGGTATTCCCATTTTCTAACATCTGAATAAAAAGTCAACCTGGAAGCACTGGGGACAAAGAGGAGCTTTCTTCTTTCTATAGCAAGATTCTAATAAGTAAGGAGGTAGCATGATTCTTTTGATATTGATAATAGTAATGAGGATGCTATAAATATCTTCAGCAAAGTAGAGGTAGGTTATAAATAAATAGTAATGCCAAACTACTTCTTTGTTAATAACAATAACATTAACAGTTTTTACGGTGCTATCAGCAGAGACACCAGGAATTTTCAGAAGGCAAATTTGTAAATGCAGTTCCAAAGAGTGATTTCAAATTCTGTTCCCACTGGCAAGGATTTAGAAGAATGAGCACCCCCAGCCCCCAACATCAGCGTGCAATATTAGACAAGGTCACTAGGAAATGATAACCGGTTCTGTCTGAGGTTGACTTTACCGATGTTATTTGCAAAAGAACAAGTGGCTGACACTTCAGGTGGAACTAACTTCTGATATATGGACTGACAAGGGCTCATGCATTAATAATTTGATTTTAAGAAAAAATAAAAAGAGTGCAATCACACATTGTATCCAAAGTCCGCTACGGGTGAGGACCTACATATGCATATACTTCACTTGATGGATTAACTTCTGAAAGTTTATGCAGATCTAATCAGGTTAGATTTGAATCAGAGTGCATTTATATTCATAATTATAATCACATCTGAGTCAGTAGACCAAGAAATGTTATATTACCAATTCTGATACTGCAATTCTCATAATATTTTGTCTGTTTGCAATTTTCAGTAGCCATAGTTTGCCCTATCATCAATAGCAGTACTGAAGCTAAAAAAAAACAAACAAAAAAAGATGTTATATTACCAATTCTGATACTGCAATTCTCATAATATTTTGTCTGTTTGCAATTTTCAATAGCCATAGTTTGCCCTATCATCAATAGCAGTACTGAAGCTAAAAAAAAACAAACAAAAAAACCCAAAAACGATATAAATTACAAAATGATTTCCTGTAAACACCATGGTTTAAACTAAACATTCTAAAAAAAAGTTAGACATAACAGGGAATACAACACATACTAAAACAAACAAAAAAGATGATTGAGATTATTGTTTTTGAGTGTTTGAAAGGTCTTATTTAAAAAAATCTAAACATTCTAAAAAAAAGTTAGACATAACAGGGAATACAACACATACTAAAACAAACAAACAAAAAAGATGATTGAGATTATTGTTTTTGAGTGTTTGAAAGGTCTTATTTAAAAAAATAAAAGGTATGAAACTTTCATTCTTTTTCTTTTCTTTTTTTTATTCTCTCTCTCTCTTCTTATATATGCAGCCCCCTCCCCCACCCCGAATTAGAAAAAGGGTATTAATGTAAGGATGCTATAGATACCCAGCTGAGTATGAAAGGATGTTTCCAATACATTAAACAACAACAACAACAACAACAACAAAACCTCAAAAACTTTCTTGGAAAAAGCAACACTGCATGCACAGACACGGGCATGCATGTAGTTTTCAACAGTATTTACTCATTTGAATTAACCTTACTTTAATTAAAACACACCATATATGCCAAGAACTTTTTGGTTTCAGCTAATGTTTTGATTCTTTCAACCACAAATGACTGTTCAGTGCTTTGTATACCCTGGGTTCAGGAAACAAGTCTTTGGACAAAACACAAAAGGCTCCTCATTTTTTGGAGCTTAAATCCTTGTAGAACATGACAGAAAACAAATAGCAAATAAATAAGCAGCCAAAATAATTTTAGATAATTATAATTGCTATGATGAATATAAAACTAAATCATGTGGTAAACTTACATGGAAGGGCTTGTGGGATTACTTTGTTTTAGGGAGTCATGCAAGGTTTTATTAAGAAAGTGACATGTGAGTTAAGACTTGACTGTAGAAGGTGTATTCAGTCATGAGAGAATCTGAGGAAGTGTCCAGGGCAGAGAGAACATCTGGTGTGAATAAGAAAAAGTACATATAACATTGATAGTGTTGTAGAACCATCTGAAATAGGACCAGTGTGCAGTGGACACATGAGAAACAGGAAAGGTAGCAGCAGGTAAGTTCCAGGTGGCTGGCAGGCCCATGTAGGACAACTCACTCTTGGCAAATGAGGAAATTTAGGTTTATGGTCAGTGAATTCAATAAAATAGTAGAATGAAGGGCAAAGCCATTTTCCTCTATAATTATTTAAAAATACCTTCTGTAGCTAAATCATAAGGAAAATTAAATATGATTGTCTGTGATCATTTTCCTGTATAGCCGTTCTAGGTCAATAACTGCTTTGACCTTTTTAGGAAACATTGCAGCTCAGGGACTAATAGAGTTTAAATACTTGCTAGGCTAATTAAACTTTTTGCTATGTAATGACATGTTAGAATCCTAAAATTTCTTTAATTTTGACTTCTTAGAAAAGAATGGTTAAGTGAAATTGGCTTAAGATAAATAATTATTTTTAGAAAGTAATTATTATGCTTTTATGATTTTCAAAGCTATTCACTTGACCTTTGACAGAGATCTCCAGAGCTCTGCCTGACACCTGTGATATGTAATTTAAAAGTTAAGTGCATGAGTTTATGTATGGTTCATCATATCCATTCTGTAGGGTCAATTAGTATATATCAATAATTACTGCACATTCTAGAAAAGAAGATTTATATGGAATTTATAAATTATAACTTAATTAGCCATCACAGATGAGAAATGATAACAGAGAAGGTGAGTGTGAACTATGACCAATTTGATAAGCTCTCACACATCATTAAACAACCTCAACCATCATGTTGGGGAAAGTAGTTTGTATTCTCTGATTTTTGCTTTCTCATCACTTGTACCAGTTAGGTCTCTCCATGAATGAAGTCCATAAATGCGGCTAAAAACAAAGTCATATATTGGGCCGGCCCGGTGGCGCACTGGATGGTGCGCCGCTTGGGAAGCGCGGCGGCGCTCCCGTCCGAGGGTTCGGATCCCACATACAGACCGGCTCCCGCTCACTGGCTGAGCGAGGCACGGGAGCAGCACCAAGGCTTGCGATCCCGTTGCCGGTCCCCGGTCCGGTACGGGGGCAACACTGAGGGTTGCGATCCGTTGCCGGACACGGAAAAAAGACAAAAGACAAAAAAAAAAAACAAAAAAAACAAAAAAACAAAGTCATATAATGTCAATTTCCTGTTTTATATTTATAAATATAAAAGAATGATAATAAAAGAGAGAGTTTGTTAAGATGAACTACCCATAACTAAACACAAAATTTATTATATTTAATACATAGCACCATCTAGTGAAATTTGAAGGAAATGTGTAATATGCTGAATATGATGCAGAACAATATAGCAAATGTTAGAGATTAATTTGTATGCATTAACTATACATTTAAATTTCTCCCAGAAATTTCCAAAGGAATAAATACAATGTTATGCATGTATATATAAAGAGAGACAGATAAATATTGTGACAGATATAGATATGTTTTAAAATTTATCCTTTTTATATTAACGTGCTTATAAAATCATTACAATGATATTTTTATTAAATTATACAAGCATACATAAGCAATAATTTTTATATATGCTTTTATTTGATATTAAGAAAATATAACCTAAAGTAAGTCAATCACAGTATATGAAAATAAAGTGACACATGCAGTCTGTGTGATCTCTCAAAATCCTGCACAGGTTAGGTAGAGAAGAGCAATCAAGGTATCCACAAATGTACTTCAAAAGATTCTGTATTCAAAAAAAGTCTCAAGTTTTACAATAATGTTTGGTTTCTTTTGTGTAAAATAGAGGAGGATGGGTCAGGAAGGTTATCATAATAAATATAATTGTTCAAAAAATATACCTTGACTGGTTTATAAAATATTAAAATATAAGTGATACTAAAATAATATATATAGAATTATGTGAACATAGCTCACACTGTATGTTGATTTCTTGCTGCTATAACAGGGAGTTTACCTATGTGTAGAGTTTATATTTCTGCACACGTTTTATACACAATTAATGTGAACATCATCAATGATGAAAATGTAGCATTCTTTGTGAATAAATTCTTTGAAATAGCAAGAACAATACATGTTTTAAAACTACCCCAGACAGTAGAAGGTACATAGGAGTGAGATAAAATGTCCATCATCAATGATGAAAATGTAGCATTCTTTGTGAATAAATTCTTTGAAATAGCAAGAACAAAACATGTTTTAAAACTACCCCAGACAGTAGAAGGTACATAGGAGTGAGATAAAATGTCAAAACAAAAATAAAAGTCATTATAAAATAAAATTGTGGATTTGCTGTATTTTGCATTTGATAAATGGACTCTAAGTATAATTCTAAAGAGATAAGTTTAAATGCACCTTTGTAGCAATTTCAATTAAAATATTTCATTATTTATTAATTAAAAGTAACTATTGATCATCTATCATGAACTATTAATGAATAATAAGAAGGGTATATCAGTGATAAGAATACACTGGCCAACTTTTCCAGTATAAAACCATAATAGACCAGAAGCCCCAATTGCATGCTCTAAAATCCATTTTCATGTTTGCTCCAAGGCCATGCTTTTGAGAATTTCCTCTCAGCCAATAACTGGGTATGGTATGGATATAAAGACAGTCCTGTTCTTGGGAGATAAGGGGACTTTTCTGATGGCTATCTGTAATTTAAGAACTCCTCCAATAGTTTCGATACTTTCCTTAAATTGAACTGCTATCTAGAAGGCATCCACCAACTTGTTTCCCCTATTTCCTTCGCTAGAACCAGACTTGCATTGCAATCTGATGGCTCTCCCACATGCTTTCAACACCCAGCTTTTTCCTCATGTTTTTCTTATATGCATTTTTTCATAATAAAATGCTTGCACATTAAATCCTATTTAATCCTTTCCTGGCATCTATTTTTCAGAGGATTCTCAAGTCAGGTCCTGGAAGGGCCAGAATTTTTTTTTCTCAGAATAATAGATACATATTCTGTATATGGGCTTGCTTTTGTTATACACAGAAATTCAATTATTATTGCCACTTAGAATCTTACAGAATGCTTGACCATAGGCTTGAAATCCCATGCAGCATAGCATTGGAGCAAGGAGCATAGCAAGGGTCCAATTTAACTCTAAGTTATAGTTGCCAATAGGTTACCTTAAAATCTATATGCCATGGATCACCAGACAAGAGCCACCAGATTGTCATGAGTAAACAACCTTAGCCAATAGGTGGAAGAATGTCTATTATTATGCAATGGAACAGGGAGAAATATGTATAAAACACAGGCAAAACACAAGGCTAACTTCTGCCACATTGTTACCCTCTTGCCCCATTTCAACTGTGAATAGATATCCGCAAACCCGGATGGAGAAGGTTATGACTATTAAAGGATGAAACACTTCAGGAAGGGTCAACTACCAGGCAATCCAGCATGACCTCCAAAAAGATAACTGAGATTGGGGAGGATTGAGAATGGACAGTGGTGGCGAAAATGTATCACTTGTAGATTCTAAATCAACAGAATCAATGGGTTTAAATACATAGCAGAAATGCTTTTCTACATTTTTACTTGAGGAATGTTCCCCAGGAACCACAAAAAATATCTACTCAGTGAATCCAAGTGGAGATGCTAATCCACACAGCAAAAGTAGGTGGACTCTTGTGGCCGTGGGAATGGGAGCATAATTGACCAAGGGTCTTGACTGTTGCACTCTGAGATCCGTCAGCCACATCTGTATTGAAGCCAAGTTTCTCACTGGCTGCTCACAGCCAGTGACTGAGAGTGGTGAGGATACTCATCTGGCCTATTCGTGGAAGACACAGGACTCCTCTGACAGCCAACATTGGCTCCAAACTTTCTAATCTTTGTCAATTTTTTTTTTTTTTAAACTGAAAAGCAGTCCAGGACTCCTTCGCCCTCATCCTATTCTCTCTCCTTTACCTAGGATCAAAATTGCATGGCAGTGGATCTGCCAGCCTTACCAGCTTCCTGCCCACTTGCTCTAACCAGACCTTTCAGTTCTTTCCTCTAATGAAATCCTTGAATGGTTAAAACTGACAATGCAAAGGCCAATAACTCAAGAAACTTGTATAGACACCATGCTAGAAATAATTCAATATACTAAATTGGCTGCTTTTTCTGATAGCAAGAACAGCTTATTAGGAAAGTATTCCTTCTATCTTTGAATTAACATTATTCCTATCTTTAGAAAGGCTAAAATCAAAATCTTATTCTGTAAAGTAGAATGCAGAAAAATAAGTTGAGCATGTTTGGTAAAAGGCATAGGATAAGAGAAGTAGGGAAAAGGGAAAATTGGTTCTCCAAATCTCAGCTCAAATAAGCATGGGAAGAAATTCAGAAAAGCTAGAAATAGGAAACTCTGTGCAGAAAGAGCCTGTGGCAACAGAGATGAATTTTATTATGCCCGATTAAGTCCTTGTAAATAACGGGGCATGGTATACTGTAGATCAAGTTTAAATATCATGTTGATAGAGTTTTGTAACACAACCTCTTCTCACATCTCTGAAAAATATTTGTGTTTAAGTGGATTTCAAAAAAGCCTTAATACTAAATTTAGTGAAGTTATAAAACTGTTATTTCTAATGTAGAAGTTATAATTTGTAATTTTTGATATGGTCCATTTTGGTGAAAAGTTTAAGTACACAAATATAAGACAAGTTTCTACTTCTTGTTCCTGGAGAAACCTAAAGCAATTAATTAAAATGCATACCCTTTAAATGGCACAGGGGCCTCAGGGCCTAGAGGCTCTCCCTGGGTGCAGTGGAGCCTAGACTGCACAAGGTGGTATGTGGTCACCAAAATACTCACAATGGAAGGTAGGCTAGTTGCCTTCTGCAACATGGTGAATGAACTTGGAAGAGAGGGAAAGACAGAATGAATGATATGTGTTAAACACTAAAGCTTAATACCACTATACTTAAATTTCCACTTAAAAGAGTGGCATGCACCTCTATTTTGTCAGAGTTTGACAAATGAAAAAATCAGGTATAGGATCTCAGAAAGTAATCAGCAAAGGAGTCAGGCATAAGACCTTGGGAAGTAATCAACAAAGGATCATAGCAACAATTCAGAGCAAGGAATGACTTAGATGACAAACAACTTTCAGGAAATATTTATGCAACATAGAAGCATTTCTTGGTATTACTAGAATATGTATCCCCTAGTGCTTTTTGAGGTTTTATTTTGGGAGGAATAATAAAATAGTGATAATAATCTCCCTGCACTGAAAACTTATATGAAAAAACGCATACACCCAGGCAGTCTCCATTCACAAGCTGGTATACCTTATCTTGCCAATGTGGCTTAAATTAGGATAACTTATTCTATTTTTTAGCAACCTTTGCAAGACAAATATAATCATTAACAGAGGGCAGTGCAAAAGTCTCATCACAGTCAGGAGAAATCATGACTCCCATATCCACTGCCTGCTACTTTCATCACTAGCGAAGTTGCCAAGAACTACTCACCAAAATCCATTAATCCTTATGGTAATTTATACACTTGGGAATTATGAGTGTGTATGTTGTTCTGTTCTCATAGGTATGCTAAAGAAAAAGACAAATGTATTTCCCATGTTGAGATGACCCTTTTCATTAGCCTAGCACAACACTGGGAATGTATATCAAGATTCACTTCCCTAGGGAGGTCAACTGTGTGGTCTTTTATTGCAACACAAAAGCTGGGAATTGTGATACCTATACCACTAACGTGTTGAATTATTTATTTATCTCAGGAAAGGCATACAGAAATATATCATCAATATATATATAGGGAGATATTCTGTATTAACCAAACAAACTTGAGCTAGAAATCTTCATTTCTTTTATTTGTTTCCAGTAAATATTGTGCAGTCTGTAATATAAAACAAGATGCATTATTCATTATTGACACATTTTGCACTTGCTGTAAAATTTTTTCATTGTTTTCTGTTTCTCTGACAAAATTCTAAGACTGTTGAAAGTAGGCGAGCTTAGTTTACTCACCAATACCTAAAATAGTGCTTCATATAAGCATTTATCTTGAGGGGAAATGTATGAAAAGAAGTGATATATCTTTATATATTACAAATAATATATTTACATGTGTTCCAGTATAATAAATACATTTTTTGTTGTTTTAATCACAAATCATAAAAGATTTTAAAAAATGGCAACAGTAACAGCAGCAGACTTGCCACTATAATTCTGAAGGGCATCATGATTAATATTATGTTCTTTATCCCTGTTTATATAAGTCACACTTAGAGGCCCCAGAACTCCAGCTCTCTGATCATTTCTTACTTCTGATTACTCCCCATAATTGTCCACACTTTTAGTATGTCTTTGAACAGAATTCATGTCTTCAGATGTGTGCTCCGTAAATTCAAAAATACGTCTAATGTACAATCTGGAACTTATCATCCACTATCAGGAAAATCTTTAAACTATTAACCACTTGTCTGAACAGTTCTGGATCTCCACCAAGGACACTGCTAACTCCAAAGTTTTATTAAGTGGCAGCATTTATTTTTCCTCTCAGCCTCATACAATTGGGCTTAGAACTGTGGTAGAGACCTTTTTTTTTTTTTGATTTTTGTAATCTCATCCCTGATTTTGAAATCAATTTCATTCTTTCTCCATAAATGTCCCCAACTTTGAATCTATGTCATCAATTTTACATACTGTAAAATATCTCTTTTTGTTGCAACCATCTGCTATCATGAATTTTATTTCTTTTTAGTTTTCAGTCTACGAACTAAGTGACAGACAAAATGAATAAAAAATACACCTACCGATGGACATTATCACAACATTTCTGATTATTAGGGAGAGAGAAGTTTCTGAAACATTTGAAAGAGAAAAAGAAAAGGGGGAAAAAAAGCTCTAAATAATCAAATATCAAAATGGTAAAAAAAATTTCAGCAGCAGGACAGGAAGCTAATGAAAATTAAAGACATATTAGAATTAAATAGAAAAAATACACTTAGAACTCTATACCTGTCTAAACTATTAATCAAATGTAGATCAACTTTCAAAAAAGTGTCTCCCATTTAGTATATGCTATGGTTTGAATATCCACCCAAGATCATGTGGAAGCTTGATTCCCAATAAGTGATTGAATAGTAAGAACTATGCCTTCATGAGTGGATGAATCCATTTATTGATTAAGGGGTTAATGGTTTCGTGGATTGTCCCATGACTTTTGTATACATTATCCTCCCTCCCCTTTCCCGCCTCTAGTAAACATTCTTTTTTTTTATAGCTGAGAGAAGGATGAGCAGGTGGAGCCCAGGGGGACTTCAGGACAGTAAAACTCTTTTGTATGACATTATAATGGTGGATACATGTCATTAGACCTTTGTGAGAACCCATAGAATGAACAGCACAAAGAGTGAACCCTAATGTAAACTATAGACTTTAGTTAACAATAATGAATCAATATTTGTTCATCAATTGTAACAAATCTACTAAAGTTTAAATAACTACTATTTTTGATACAAATATATCCCATGCATTATTTGATAAATATTTATACTAAAAAATAGCTTTCCCAAAGGAAAGAAAATCAACATGTCTAAGGGAAGATCATAATTGTACAAAAAATAGGAGTTGTCATGCAAGAATGAAATAGTATATTGTAATATGATTTAAAAATAAGTATCGCATGTACTGCGTGTTTATATTTATTTTATATTATGCTTTTTAAAAACATAACTCTGTGGACCTATCATCAGTTAGCACATTAATATATAAATCTTTCATGTTCAATAACTTGAAAGTAAGTTTTATGTTATACATTTTTAAGATGGAATAGTTTTTGAAGATACTTATATAATAAGCATAAACTGTTTTGCTAATTTGTCCTTTTGAAAAATAAAAATATCTAAGAAACACAGAACAATGTAAATACAAGTCATAAGTAACCGAAAAGACTGCTGAGAAAATATTAATTCCTCAGCCATAACCAAAACAATTGATGTATAATATTGGTAAATGGGATAGATCCACTGAGCACTGACTTAAAAATAAATAATACATGTCATAACAGAACCTTTATTTTGCTTCTATTATGAATAAGATAAAATAAGGAAAGGTACAAGCATACCGATTTTTATCAAGAATCTGCTTGAGAGTGTAATGCAGTTCAGGATATCAGTATTGTTTGAACGTATCTATTCTCACTTGGGTTGCCATTTTCAAACAATTTCAAGTCAAGTAAAGTAGTGGATTAAGCTGTGGCAATTAAAATTTGTCCTATCAATGCAGATTATTTTTTTTAAAAAATTTAATTCCATCTGCTTAATATAAGTCAGTAATGGTGTTACTTAAAGATTGTCCGGTAGCTCCTCTTCTGGGGAAGACAAGAGGACCTGGCTTAGACGCTTTGTATCCATGAAGAGTGATCACGGCCACGTACAGAACTGGCTAGTGACAACCCCACTGCCCCTGCCAAAAGGCACAGACACTGTGGGCTGCCCTCACCACACTCTTCACCCAGGATACCCCCTTCTTTACTATTGCCACTGCTAATTCTGTAAAGTAGATATGAATCCTACAGATTCCATGACCCCACCCTAAATTCCACATGGCCTTTGCCATTTATTTTATTTGGTTCTGATTCAATGTCTGGGAGAGGTGCACGAGACTGGTGGATTCTTGTCTCCAAACACACACTATCTGCAAGAGAGACCTGAAAAGCAAGAACCTGAAAATTTTAAATTCTGTTGGTGGATGTAGGTACTTTGTAATAGGGAGAAAGATTCCCCAAACTCATAGGTGGCATTAACTTACTGAGGAGCAAAAAATCATAGTAAGAGGCTCTCAACATCACCACCTTTGGCTGTCCAATAACAGTATAACTATTTGTTCCTTTACTTACATGTCTAAAATAAACACAAAAAACACTATTTTTTAACATAATGTGATAATATGCTACCCAGTCAAATACATTTTAACCTTCTTATCAAAAAGGTTAAACCATTACTATGATTTCCTGAAAACAAATTTAAAACTATCACCATTAAAATCTGAGTTTTGTCAAAATTCTTGTTTTGATATCAATAATACACACTTTATTTAATAAGAGGTACAAAGAAATGTACAGAGGAACATACCAATATATATGTCCAAGCACAAAAGGAAATAGCCTATACTCAGGGGCTAAAAAGTCTTCATTTTTCAATTTGTTAACAGATCACAGTGGGGTTTTATTACTTCCTCAGTTCATTAATCATACCACGAGTCCTGTAACTTCAATCAATAACTCAGCTGTTGAGAGTTTTTGCCCCGTGAGGTGATGCATATCTTCATTCATTTTTTTTAGTTTTATTTTATTTTTTCAGTATACAATGTGGTTGATCATTGTAGCGCATTACCAAAACCTCCCTTTTTTTAAATTACCTTTATTGAGGTATAATTGACAAATAAAAATTGTACACAGTCATCCCTCAGTATTCATGGAAGATTGGTTCCAGGATTTCCGCAGATGCCAAAACTCAGGGATGCTTAAATCCCTTAAATAAAATGACATAGTATTTGCATGTAACCTGTGCATATCCTCCCATATACTTGAAATCATCTCTAGATTACTTATAATACCCAATACAAAGCCTACACCTTACTTCATTCAAATGGATTCAAAGTAGCACTCAGTGTGCAGCAAATTCAATTTTTGCTTTTTGAAACTTTGTGGAATTTCTTTTCTGACTATTTTTGATCCCTGGTTGATTGAATCCATGGATGTGGAGCTCCTGGATATGGAGGTCTGACTATAAGTGGACAACTTGATGTTTTGATACGTGTATACACTGTGAAATAATCACCATAATCAAGCTAATTAATCTATCTATCACCTCGCATAATTACTTTTTCTGTGGTTGAGAAACTTTAAGGTCTATATTCCTAGCAAATTTCAAGTATATAATACAATATAGTTAACTAGAATCAAATTGCTCTACGTTAGATTTCTGGAACATATTTATCTTGCATAACTGAAAATGTGTACCCTTTGAGCAACACCTCCCATCTTCCTCACCCGCCAGCCCCTGGAAATCACCATTTTACACTCTGTTTCTGTGAGTTTGACTATTTTAGTTTCCACGGATAAATGGGATTATGCAGTGTTTTCCCTTCTGCATCTGACGTATGTAGCATAACTACGAATCATTTCGTTTGTTCTCAGCTGATAGTCTTATTTCCTATTTTAAAAGAGGAAGTGAAAACCAAAAGTAAACTTGTCCTTCATCGACAAAAAATATTCACATTGTCACCCTCCCCTCACGTCCATGTGGAAGATGCTGGCCTCTACTGTCACACACAGTCCTGTGTTTCCGCTGTTCCCCACGCCTTCTACATCTGCACGATGTGGTTCCACCAGATACATGCACGCTGAGGGTGACTCTTCAGCCACTACTTTTCACTTGCTCTTTGACCTCAATATTTAAGTTTTATGCTTCTCCCATTTTAAAATATGAAAAAGGAAAAAAAAAACCAAAACACAGGAGTTCACTCTGTCCTGTACTTTTGATCTTTTCAGAGCCAGATTCCTTAAAAAGAGAGCATTAAGCATAATATCTTTTCTTCCACCTCATCTCCTTGCATTTAGCTCCAGCCTCTAACCAACTCCTAGACACTGTATTATTCCTCTGTTCTGTCTTGAGGTTCAAACTCTCATCCAAACCCGATGAGTATTTGTGATAGCCAAGTAGCTATCTCATGGGATACGCAACCTCAAAATATCCAAAATTAACTTAGTAATTAATTCTTCTGCATCCCTGCAACCCTGATAATACACACACATTCTCTCTGTCTCTCTCTCTGTCTGTCTGTCTGTCTCTCATGCAGACACACAGAGATATCACACACATCACACATCTCGCTGGTTCTTCTATATCCATTACTTTAATAAATAGCATTAAAATTCTAGAAGTTACACAGGTTATAAATTTAAGACTCATTCCAGAGTGTTCCCTGTTCTTCTTCTGTTGGAATACTTTATCACTCTCACACCTTTTCCATTTTTGAGCCTTATTTCATCAGCTCTACTCTAGGCCTTAAAAACTACTCTATCAGATAATTAGACTATTTACTCCCTGCTGTCTTTGCCCCTTGTCACTCGCAGCCACTAACCATTCTTCTTGTGCAATTTAAGTTGCTGAAATACAGATCTGATCAAGGCATTCCCCATGCATCAGTTCATCAGCAACTACAAAGTCCACCTCTGCAGCAAGTCACTCAGGCTGCGTGGGAGGATATTAGCCCCCAAACAGTGTCATGGTCTCAACTATTCCTCTTGTGCATTCTTCTTTCTCTCTGATCTTTTTTCTCTCTCCTTGATCTTATCATTGACATTCTTGGAATCCTCAATATAAATGTCATTTTTTCAGGGAAAACTTGTGTGACCACTTCCTTTAATGTTCTCATAATATCCAGAACTTCAACACAGTCAAATCAAAATTTGAGTTTTCTATTTATTTTCTATAAAATATTTACACTCCACAGTTGGGACCAATTTTTCTCTTATTCATTATTTATTCTCAAGCACCTAAAAAAATTCTCTTAATTTGTCAAGCAAAGTTTATTCAGTATAACCGTAAGAATAACCAGGAACAATAAGCAACTTTAAATCCTTTAAAAAAAAATAGTACAACACGATTTTTGTAACAAAAATACCTCTCACTCTGATACATCAAAACAGTGTCTGTTATCATAACTGAGGCTGGTAGACGTTGTACAAGACAATGAGGTTATCTAGGTGATATGGTCATATGGTGGCTCAGACCAGTGAAGTGACAGGGTGATATAAAGGATGGGAGAGATCCCATGAATATTTAAATGGTAAAATTAGCAGGACAGAAGAAGACTTAATGTGTGGAATGAGAAAAAGGTAGATAGCAATCTTGAAAAAATTGAGTTTACTATGTTGATAAGGATCAGTTGGACAGTGATATTGTGAAGTTTGGGAACAGAGCGGAAAATCTAGATTGGGTAACAGGGTTTTTTTTTTCATTTCTCATTTTGGCATATGCAGAATAGAATTAGGTATCCTAGAAAGAGTTCTGATGCTGTTTTATTCTTTAATTAAAATCCAAAATAGTTTTTAGAATTTTATACAATTATACGTCTCACTTGTCACAACAAAGAAATTTCAAGGAATATTTTACTTTAGACCTATTAAAATTCATATTCTCTCAATGACATCTCCATTAAATGCCCTGGATATGATTCTGGGCAAAGTTATAATTTCAAAGTGTAACTAAATCAAGATCTTGAATTTTACTTTTTCTATAATATACTTTCAAATCATAAAATGATGTGGTTTTTTTGCTATAGCTAACTTATTTTCGTGGCAAAAGATATTTTACACCACTACAAAAATGTTTCTAAATATTCTGTTTTCTTGTATTTTTACCATTTCTTTTTTGCCTATTTAGAAGTATAATCCTAGGTTTAAATAGTGAGACTGTGCTGCCACCTGCTGGAAAGATGGAGGAAATTATCTGCTTTAAATAATGGGATGTCAGTGATGTACACTGCATTAAGTAACCAAATTCACATGTTGTTCATGATATTTTTCTATTAAAAGAATATTAAAATGTAAAAATGAGGAAATTATCTGCTTTAAATAATGGGATGTCAGTGATGTACACTGCATTAAGTAACCAAACTCACATGTTGTTCATGATATTTTTCTATTAAAAGAATATTAAAATGTAAAAAGACCTGTGGAGCTACCAGAGTTGAACACCAGCCTGGGAGAGATGAAGTGTGGCCCGAGACCAGGAGAGCCATAGGAGTGGAGCTGCCCAAGGACTTGGGGACCCAACCCCCACACCAGTGTGCAGAGGCTGTCAAACATGGAATCAAGGTACCTGATGAGCTAGCCGTGAGATTTAATGCCTGCTCTGCTTGGTTTTGGACATGTGAGGGACCTGTTTTTCCTTTCTTTTGGCCTATTCCTCCCTTTTGGAATGGGAATGTGTACCCAATGACTGTTCCACCATTGTATCTTGGCAGTAGATAAATTTCGTTTTGACTTTTACAGGTTCAAGGCTGGAAGGACTTTAGCTTTTGGTCTCAGAGGAGGCTTTGGACTTTGGACTCAAGTTGGTGCTAGAGCAAGCTAAGACTTTTGGGACTGCTGAGATAGAATGATTGTATTTTGTATGTGAGAGCAACGTGAGTTTTGGGGGGCCAGGGGCAGAATGATGGAGTTTGGATGTGTTGTCCCCTCCAAAACTCATGTGGAAAATTGATGTCTAATGTGGCAGTGTTGGAAACTGATTGAGTCATGGGGGTGGATCCCTCATGAATGGATTAATGCTCTCCCTGGGGGAGGAGGGGTAGTGAGTGAGTTCTCACTCAATTAGTTCCTCTGAGAGCTCATTGCTTAGAAAAACCCTGGCACCTTCTCTCTCTCTCTCTTGCTTCCTGTCACCATGTGATCTGCTTGTACCCGCTGGCTGCCTGCCACTTTCCACCATAAGCAGAAGCAGCCTGAGTCCCATGCCAGATGCAGCTGTCCCAGAATTGTAAGCCAAATAAACCTCTTTCCTTTATAAATTACCCAATCTCAGGTATTTCTCTTATAGCAACACAAAACAGACTAAAACAAACACCAAAGCCTCCATGCAGGTGGCCCACTGACCACTTGAGTGCATTGATGCAAGGACAGCCACCAGTGGAGCCCGGAAAAAAGACGTGGAAGTCTTTTTGCTCAAAGTCCACTCCAGAGTAAAAGAAGAAGCAACTGCTCTAACAGATATCGAGACATCAATGTAAAGATACTAGAGATAATAATAATAATAAAAAAAGGAATATAGTATTCCTCAAGTATCAGACCCCATAGAGCAGGAAACCCTTGAAATGATTGAAAAGGAATTCCGAACAAGAATCTTAAGGAAACTCAATGAGAAACAAAAAAGACTCAGGCAACACAATGAAATGAGAAAAAATATCCAGGATATGAAGGAGGAAGTTTACAAAGAGATTAATACCTTATAAAATAATGCAGCAGAGTTCCTGGAACTGAAGAATCCATTCAATAACAGCCACAACAACAAAACACATACAAATGAGAGTGTAAGCAGAAGGTTAAAGCAAGGAGGAGAAAGAATTTTTGACCTCAAAGATGGTCTTTTTGAAATACCCAGGGGGACAAAAAGAAAGAAAAAGGAATAAAAAGAAGAAAATCTAAGAGAGCTAGCAGACAGCCTTAAGCACATAAACATGTGAACCATGGGTGTTCTGGAAGAGGAGGAAAAAGGAAAAGGCATTGAAAACCTATATGATGAAATAATAATGGAAAACTTCCTGGGTATAGAGAGAGAATTGGATCTTCGGGTAAAAAAGGCTCAAAGATCCCCAAATAGATTCAGTCTAAAAAGGTCCTCTCTGAGACACATTATAATCAAACTGGGAAATCTCAAAGACAAAGAGAGAACTGCAAAAGCAGAAAAAGTGTCAAGTCACCTATAAGGGAGTCTACATCAAACATCAAACATCAAACTAACAGCAGACTTCTCAACAGAATCTCTATAGGCCAGAAAAAAATGGGATGATATATTCAAAATAGCACAAGAATAAAACTACCAGCCAGGGATACTATACCCAGAAAGGCTATCCTTTAGAAATGAGGATGAAATAGTATTTTTCCCAAACAAATGATAACAGAGGGAGTTCACTGCCACACCAACAGCCCAACAAGAAATCCTCAAGGGAGTTCTTCATCTGGAATTCAAAAAACAATAATCACTACCAGGAAAAATCAAAACCCACTGATACAACAAGAATTCACATGAGGAAGAGTAAGAACATAAATGTTATCACCTCAAAAAACCAACAGACATCAAAGGCAAATGAAGGTAATGAAAGGAACAAAAGATATTTCAAACATCCAAACAAAAATCAATAAATTACCAGTATTTTTATAACAATGACCCTATATGTAAATGAATTTTGCTTGCCACTCAAAAGACATGGAATGACTGATTGGATTACAAAGCTAGACCCAACTATACACTGTCTTCAAGAGATGCATCTCACCAGTAAAGACACACACAGACCAAGAGTGTAAGAATGGAAAAAAAAAAAAAAAACAGACAACTTGAAACCATAAATGAGCAGGAGAAGCTATTCTTACATGAGATAAAGTAGAATTTAAACCAAAAATTATAAAAATAGACAAAGAAGGCCACTATATAATGATAAATGAATATATCTAGCAAGAAGACATAACAATCACACTATATATGCAAGCAACAGTGGAGCACACAGACATATAAAGCAAATGCTATTAGGTCTAAAGAAAGAGATCAACTCCAATATGATAAAAGCTGGGGTGTGAACACCCCTCTCTCAGCATTGGACAGATCGTCTAGGCAACAAACAGAAAAACATGACATTTAAACTACATTTCATTTTATTTATTTATTTTTATTATTACAAACTGTAATTATTCTCTATGCCCCTTACCTAAAGTCTCCCCATGCCCATCTCCCTCCCCCCAATACCTCTAATAACCACAGATTTGTTCTCTCCTTCTGAAACATTAACATATTACTGTGATCTTTTCTTTCTTTCTTTCTTTCTTTCTTTCTTTCTTTCTTTCTTTCTCTCTCTCTCTTTCTCTCCTTCCTTCCTTCGTTCTTTCTTTCTTTCTTTCTTTCTTTCTTTCTTTCTTTCTTTCTTTCTTTCTTTCTTTCTCAATCTTTCTCTCCTTCCTTCCTTCATTCCTTCCTTCCTTCCTTCCTTCCTTCCTCCTTCCTTCTTCCTTTCTATCATTCATTTCTTCCTTCTTAGCACCTACTTATGAGTGGGGACATGCAGTATTTCTCTTTCTGTGTCTGACTTATTGCACTTAACATAATTTTCTCCAAGCTTATCCATATTGTTGCAAATGGCAATATTTCACTCTTTTTGTAGCTGAGTAGTATTCTATTGAATACATATATACCACAATTTTCTTAGTCACTCATCTACTGATGGACCCTTAGGTTGCTTCCATATTTTGGCTATTTTAAATACAGGGCTGTGATTGAATATGGGAGTGCAGGTATCCCTTCAACATAATGATTTTCATTCCTTTGGCAGTCTACTCAGAAGTGGAATTGCTGGATCATATGGTAGTTCTATTTTAAATTGTTTCAGAAACCTCCACACTGTTTTCCATAGTGGTTATACTAATTTACATTCCCACCAACAGTGCAGGAGCATTCCCTTCTCTCCACAACCTTGCCAGCATTCATTATTCTCAATCGTTTTGATCATAGCCAACCTAACTGGGGTGAGGTGGTATCTCAATGTGGTTTTAATTTGCATGTCCCTGATGATTAGTGATGTTGAGCATTTTTTTTTCAGGTACCTGCTGGCCATCTGTACATCTTCCTTTGAAAAATGTCCATTCATCTCTTTTGCCCATTTTTTAATTGGATTATTTGATTTTTTACTTTGAAGTTGTTTCAGTTCTTTATGTTCTGGACATTAATACCTTGTAGGATACATAGTTTGCAAATATTTCCCTCCACTCTGTAGGCTGCCTTTCCACTGTTCACTGTTTCCTTTGCTGTGCTGAAGCCTGTTGGTTTGATATAATCATATTTGTTTATTTTTTCTTTGTTGCTTGTGCTTCTAGGATCTTATTCATAAAATCTTTACCCAGTTCTACTTCCTGAAGTGTTTCTCCTAAGTATTTTTTCAGTAACTTCATGATTTCAGGTTTTATACTTAAGTCTTTAATCCATTTTGAGATGATGTTGGTATATGGCAAGAGGTTCAAGTCTAGCTTTATAATGCAGCATATGGATGTCCAGTTTTCCCAGCACCATTTATTGCAGAGGCAGTCTTTTCCCCAGTAAATGTTCTTATTGACTTTGCCAGAGATCAGTTAGCTGTAAGTTTGTGGGTTGATTTCTGGGTTCCCTATTCTGTTTCATTGGTCTGCATGTTTGTTCTTATGCCAGTACCATGCTGTTTTGGTTACAATACATTTGCAGTATATTTGAACAGGCAGTGTTATGCCTCTGGCTTTATTTTATTTTATTTTATTTGCTCAGGATTGCTTTGGCTATTAGTGGTCTTTTGTTTTTCCGTATGAATTTTAGGATTGTTTTTTTCTATTTCTGTGAAGAATGTCATTGATATTTTGATGGGGATTGCATTGAATTTACAGATTGTTTTGGGTAGTATGGACATTTTCACAATGTTAATTTTTCTAATCCAAGAGCATGGAATGTCTTTCTGTTTTGTGTCCTTTAAAAGTTATTTCAGTAGTGTTTTGTAATTCTTGTATAGAGATATTTCACCTCTTTGGTTAAATTGATCCCTAGGTATTTTATTTTTTAGTGACTATTATAAGGGCTTGCTGTCTTAATTTATTTTTCTGTTAGTTTGTTATTGAAGTATTAAAAATGCTACTGTTTGGTGGGGTGTTGATTTTGTATCCTGCAACTTTACTGAAATTATTAATCAGCTCTAAGAGTTTTTTGGTAGAGTGTTTAGGTATTAGTATAAACAGAATCATGTCATTATAATCTGGGACACTTTGGCTTCATCCTTTCCAATCTGGATGAACTTTCTTTTTTTCTTTTTTCTTTTTTTTTTTTTGCCTGATTGCTCTGGCTAGTACTTCCGATACTATGTTAAATAGGAGTGGTGAGAGCGGGCATTCCTATCTTGTTCCTGTTCTTGAAAGCTTCCAGCTTTTTCCCATTCAGGATGATACTGGCAGTGGGTTTGTCATATATATCTTTTATTGTGTGGAGGTACCTTCCTTCTATACCTAATTTGCTGAGAACCTTTATCATGAAGGGATGTTGAATTTTGTCAAATGCTTTTTTCGGGATTTATTGAGATAACCATTTGGATTTTGTTCTTGATATTGTTGATGTAGTGTATCAGATTTATTGGCTTGCATACATTGAACCATCCTTACATTCCTGGGATGAATACCACTTGATAATGGTGATCATGGTGTATATCTTACAAGTGTGTGTGTGTCTGTGTCTGTGTGTGAGTGTTGATTGCTAATATTTGGTTGAGGACATTTGCCTCTATGTAGTTTTCTTTTTTTGTTTGATGTTTGTCTGGTTTTGGTATCAGGGTGGTAGTGGCCTAATAGAATGAGTTTGGGAGAGTGGCCTCTGTTAAATATTTTTAAATAGTTTAAAGAGAATTGGTATCCATTCTGCTTTAAAGGTTTGGTAGAATTCAGCAGGAAAGCCATTCATTCCTGGGCTTTTCTTTGTTAGAAGATTCCTGCTTACTGCTTCAATCTCATTGCTTGCTATTGGTCTGTTCAGACTTTCTGTTTCTTCTTGGTAGTTTGTATGTGTCCACAAATATATCCACTTCCTACAGCTTTTCAAATTTGTTGGTGTATAGTTGTTTAGAATAGTTTCTAATGATTCTTTGTATTTCTGAGGTATTGGTTGTAATGCCTCCTTTTTCATTTCTGATTTTTGTTATTTGGATCTTCACTCACTTTTCTTTAATGACCTTAGCTAATGATTTATCCTTTTTATTTTTCTCAAAAAGCAACCTTTTTGTTTCCTTGATCTTTTGTATTATTTTTATTTTTAGGTCTCTGTTTCATTTAGTTCCGCTCTGATATTAATTCATTCTTTCTTTAGACTAATTTTGGTATCAGATTGTTCTTGATTTTCTAGTTCTTTGAGGTGTTGCATTACATTGTTTATCTGAAATCTTTCTCTTCTTTGGATGTAAGTACTTTTCTTCAATAGACTATCCTCTTACTACTGTTTTTGCAGTATGTCAATGGTTTTGGTATGACATATCTTTGTTTTCATTAGTTTCGATAGCTTTTTGGTTTCCTGTTTAATTTCTTCTTGGACCCATAGGTCGTTCAGGAGCATATTGTTTAATTTCCATGTGTGTATGTATATATAGTTGCCAGAGTTTAACTTGTTACTGATTTCTAGTTTCGATCCATTGCAGTCTGAGGAGATGCTTGAAGTGATTTCAAATTTTTTAAATCTGTTGAGACTTGATTTGGGACCTGATATGTGGTCTGTCCTGGAGATAGTTCCATAAGCTGATGAGAAGAATGTATATTCTGTAGTTGTTGGATGAAATGCTCTGTAGATATCTGCCAGGTCCAATTGGATATAGAAAGAGGAACATTCCTACACTGTTGGAGGGACAGTAAATTAGTGCAGCCATTATGGAAAACAATGGGGACGTTCCTCAAAAAACTACTAATAGAACTGCTGTGTGATCCAACAATCCCACTGCTGGGTGTATATCCAAAGCAATGGAAATCTCCATGTTGAAGTGATACCTACACTCCTATGTTTTTCACAGATCTGTTTACTGTAGCTAAGAGTTGAAACCAACCTAGAAGTCCATCAACAGACTGCTAGGGAAGAAAAATGTGGTGTGTGTGTGTGTGTGTGTGTGTGTGTGTGTGTGTGTATCTATCTATCCATCCATCTATCTCTCTCCTCTCTCTCTCTCTCTCTCTCTCTCTCTCTCTCTCTCTCTATATATATATATATATATATATATATATATATAATGGGATACTAGTCTGCCTAAAAAATGAATTTCTGCCATTTACAGCAACAAATGAACTTGGAGATAATTATGTTAAGCAAAGTCAACCAGACACAGAAAGAGAAATACCACATGCCCTCACTCATAAGATAAGTGGGAGCTAAAATAAATATATAGATAGATAGATAGATGATAGATAGATAGATAGATAGATGATAGATAGATAGATAGATAGATAGATAGATAGATAGATAGAAAAAGGAAAGATACAATAATCAAAACAATTTTTTGAACTTTCAGGAGAGAAGGGAACGGAGGCCACCAGAGATGGGAAAGGGTGGAGAAGAGAGGGTGAGGGGTAGCGAAAAATTGGTAAAAGGCCACAAAAAATTATTGCATTGTATAATTTTGAATACAGTAATTATCTTGATCTGAGCATCACATACTGCACACAGGTATTTATATTTGATGCTGTACCCCACAGATATGTACAATTGTTTCAATAAAAAAATATGTATGCAAAATAAATATCACAATCAATTGTGAACATTTTTGCTTGGCACATATTTATATCTGAAGTCAAATAAGACTTTATTATTCTGACTAGAACACATGAGCAATAAAAAACTACTTAATTCTCAGATGTAACAGGTATATTTAAACTTAATTTTAAGTAGTGCATAAATTTGCATGTACTGCAATATAATGAGGAGCAAATAAAAACATAGTTATTTTTCAGATCTGAGTGTATTAACTATTTTTAAATAATTGTCCAACTTCTATTTCACTTGATCATGGTAAAATGGCCATTTCTAATGGTTCTAATTGGTACTAACATTTTCAATCTAATTTAGTGTTTCACGAAGTTTGGTCAGTAAATAATTGGTGCTTCATGTTTATCTATGGTATTAGTCTTCTATTGCTGGAGTAACAGATTACCATAAATTCCATCACTTAAAACACAGATTTATTATCTTATAGTTCTCTAGGTCGGAATTCAAATGTGAGTAGCACTTGGTTAAAATCAAGGTGTTTGGAGGACTGCCTTAATTTCTGGATGCTCTGGAGTACGAAGCATTTCCTTGCCTTGTCCAGATTCTACATGGTGCTTGTTTTACTTCCTTTGTAACGTCATCATCTTCAAAACGAGCAACATCGCATCTTTCTCACCATATCTCGGATCTCACATTTCCCTCTCCTTCTCTCTCTTCTGCTGCTTTCTTCTACTTTTAAGACCCTTGTGATTGCGTAGGGCACACCTGATAATCACCTTAGGTTAATGTCCCTAATCACATGTACAAACTATCTTTTACAATGTTACCTTATGTAACACAGTCACTAGTTCAAATATCAGGGCATGAACATGTTTGGGGGGACATTACTCTGACTACTACATACATCAAATGGCATTATGTAGTTTTGCAGTTTAAAAAGTAACGATAGAAATTGTTTTTGCATAAATCCCACAATTTCCAAGTGAGTCATTATTTTCACAGAAATCACTTTAGAGCCTTAATCATTACATCTGAAATTGATTTTTAATGAGAAATGTGGTAATGAATTTATATTTTCTGGTAGAAGATCAAGCTGAAAATACACCGAACAGAAATATCATTTTTGAACATCAGTTTACAGAAATGACAATTTGAGATTAAATTTAAGAAATAACAACTTATAAAACTAAATTTGCATTTTGGTGTATGACAAACAGTAAGTCTACACATAAAGAAAAAAATACACATATCAAAACCAGGTATACCCAATTTTATACCAAATATAACCTACTACAGTCTTTTGAAAAGCAGATTACATTGGAAACTTCATTTTTCTATAAAATTTCAATATTATTTCCAAGAATTAAACAATGCAAACTTCATAAAATGCATGAAGATAAAAATAAAATTCCAATCAGATTTTATGCTATGTCAAATAGTATTTATCAAACATTTGCTTGACAGTGCAAATTATGAGTTGATAGTTTTTACTCGGGGACAATAATAAAAGGAAACACTCACTGGGTTGATTTTCTGCTCAGGGACACTAATAAAAGGAAACACTCAGTGGGTTGATTTGCAGACATCAAATATACGGTTCTCTAGAACAGTGTTCTCTAAGTGTATTCAAGAATACCTGCAGCAGAATCACCAGAAATTACTCAGCAAGCATTGGATCAAAATCCATATGGACCACAGAGTTTTTAACAATCTTTTTTTTGAGAAGCACCATCACGTAACATATTGCAACATGTCATATGTTCTATTACATATATTATATGGAGGTGAAGTGTGAATTATCACTAAAATCATAAGGCCTTTAAAAGATGTAAGAATCTTTTCTGTAGTGAGAAACTCTTAGAAGTGAGTTGTTTGTTCCTCTATTTTTTCCTTATTATTTGTCTTATTTTCAGTGAATACAAGTTTGACTGCAACTGAATGAATAAACAAGTTATTAGTATTCTTTTAGCAATTTTAAAAGGGAAATAGGATTTTTTAAAAATAGAAGAAATCTTCCCTGAATGATTTGAATATAAAGAATCCTACTTTTGTGTTTGATATCAAAAGCTTATTTTCACATAATGCCCAGATTCTGTATTTTTCTAATAGCAGAGTGAAAGAGATATATATTCAATATATATGTCCATTAAAATTCAGTTCATAGGATTTGAAGAGGAAATCACTACAGACTCTACTGATATTAAAAGAATTGTAAGGGAGTATTATGAACAGCTTTATGCTAACACATTAGCAAATTCCTAAGAATATGAAAATAGTCAAAATAAGAACAAATTAAATTTGTTAAATAGACATCTCAGGTAATAAAATTGAATCAATAATTAAGAATCTTCCCAGAAAAGAAGCTGGAAAAATTCAATTAAACATTGAAAATAGAAAAGACATCCCAATCCTCCACAAACTTTCCAACTCATTTTATTATGCAGGAGTTACCCTGACATAGATGCGAGACAGAGACATCAAAAGAAATGAAAACAACATAGACCACATGTTAGATCAGAAATCAATTCTCAACAACAACAAAAAGAAAAGAAAACAACAGACCACTATCCATCATGAATATACACACAAAAATTCTTAAAAGTATAAACAAACTGAATCAGCAACACAATAAAAACTGTACACACCATGACTAAGTGAGGTTTATTTAAGGAAAATTTGGTAGTTTAAAATCTAAAAATCAATGAACGTATAAAACACTAAAATAGTAGAGTAAAGGATAAAATATCAAAACTAAAACATGATTATTTCAATAGATGCAAGAAAAGAATTTGACAAAATACAACACTAGTTCCTGTTAGCAACTTCCATCATGCAACGAATAGGATTAAGCTTCCTTAAACTGCTAATGAATATCTAATAAGCACTTACAGCTAACATCTTCATTAAGTATGAGTGAATGCTTTTTCCACAAAATTGGGAATAAAACAAGAATTCCGCCTCTTGCCACCTCTATTCAAAATAGCACTGGAGTTTCTAGTCAGTCCAATAAGATGAGGGGAAAAAAATGCACGAAGGTAGAAAAGAAAGATGAAATCCCTCCTTATTTGTAGATGGCACAGAGTTTTTTGGAGAAAATCCCGAAAGGGATCTAGCAAGACAGAACAAAGTAAATGACAAGCAGCAGTTACAAATTACGAGAAGCTGAAAGTACAGTTTTAATTTACCCCTCTTGACACCACCTCTGACACAAAATTCCCCCTACTATTTAAATTTTTCATTAGTGTGGTACATTTGTTACAATTTATAAAACAATATTGATATGGTCTTAACGAAAATACATGGTTTTCATTAATGTTCATTCTTTCTGCTGTGCAGTTCTATGGGTCTTAATAGAGGCATGATCATGTACCCAGCATTAGAGTATCAAACAGAATAGTTTCATTATCTTAAAATAATCTCTGAAATCTATTCGTCCATCCCTCCTCCCCCAAACCTCCCTAAACTACTGAACTTTTTACTCTCTATAGTTTTGGCTTTTCCATAATTTCATATAATTGGAATTACAGAGTATGTAGCCTTTTCAGGAGAGGTCTTCCACTTAGCAATGTGTATTTAAAGTTCCCTTATGTCTTTTCATGGCTCATTTTCTTTTATCACTGAATAATATCCCATTATATGGATATACCATGATTTATTTATCCATTTACCTATTGAAGGATAATCCTGTAATACAATCCTTTTACAGTACCTATTGATATGATATGATAGTATGATATTTCTCTTATCACCTATTAATGTGATTGATTATGTCGTTTGATTTTTGAATGTTCAACAAGTGTGGCATACCTTGAATAAATTTTACCTGTGTGTATATTTATTTTTATTAGATTTGAATTAGATATTGTAATATTTTGTTCAGAATTTTTCCATCTATTTTCATGAGAGTTGTTATTCTGTAATTTTCTTTTCTTGTAATACCTTGACTAGTTTTGGTATGAGGGTAAATGTGGCCTCATAAAATGAGTTAGAATGTGTTCCCTTTGCTTCTGTTTTCTGGAAGAGATTGTAAAGAATCAGTATAATTTTGTTGTTAAATGTTTGGAAGAATTTACCAGTGAACCCATCTGGGCCTGATGCTTTCTGTTTTGAAGGTTATTATTACTTGATTTTGATAAATAGATATAAGGCTATGCAGACTGTCTATTTCTTCTAGTATTAATTTGGTTTGATTGTAGCTTTCAAGGAATTATTCCATTTTATCTAGGTTATTCGGTTTGTTGGCAGAGTCATTCATAATATTCTTTATTATCCTTTTAATATCCATGAAACAAGTAGTGATGTTTCTGTTTTCATATCTGTTATTAGTAATTTGTGTTTCCTTTCTTTCTTCTTCATTAGCCTGGCAGGAGGCTTTTCAATTTTATCAATATTTCAGATAACAAACTTTTTATTTCATTAATTACTATATTACTATCCTGTATCAAATATTATTAACTTCTGCTCTAATTTTCACTTTTTATCTTTTCAGCTTACTTTGGATTTATCTATTTTTTAATGTTTCTAGAGTCCTAAGTTAGAACATTAGAATAATTATTTTAAATCTTTCTTCTTTTGTAGCGTATGTATATAATGCTATAAATTACCTTCTGAGAATTGTTCTGTCTCATCTCACAAATTTTGACAAGTTGAGTTTTCATTTTCATGGAATTCAATATATATATATATAAATTATATAAATTTATTTTTAGACTTATTCTCTGATACATATATTATTTAGAAATGTGTTGTTTAATCCACATACATTTGGAAGTTTTCAAGTATCTCTTTATTTATTCATCTCTGCTTTAATTCTATTTTTGTCTGTATATATAGTTTGATTTCTATTCTTTGAAATTTGAGGTATGTTTTGTTGTCCAGAATGTGGTCTTTCTTGGGAAATGTTTCAAGACAGCTTGAGAAGTATGTCTGTTCTGCCACTGTTGGATAAATATCTACAGATATCAAGTATATGCAGTCAATTGATAGTGTTGTTTCATTAAACTATATTGATTCAGTTTAACTGTACGTATTCTCTGCCTTCTGGATCTGTCAATTACTAATAGAGGGGTTACTGTAGATTGGATGCCTCCCCCCAATCTCACTGAGGCTTAACACCCATTGTAACTGTTGTGGGTGGGAAATCCTATGATGGAAATCAAAAGGTGGGGCCTTGAGGAGGTGATTAGACTATAGGACCATTCCATAGTGAATGAATTAATAATTGTGCTCATGGGCTTGGTTGTGATGGAGAAGAGGAGAGTGCATGTGGAGTTA
>NW_007731567.1:82113-82797 GCF_000696425.1 Galeopterus variegatus
ATTAATAATTGTGCTCATGGGCTTGGTTGTGATGGAGAAGAGGAGAGTGCATGTGGAGTTATCTCTGTTTCTGCTCTGCCATTTTCTTCCATGTGAGAACCCTGGGTCACTGTCTCCACCACCAAGGCCTTCACCAAATATGTTCCCTGGACTTTGGACTTCCCAGCCTTCCAAACTGTAAGCAATAAGTTTCATTTTCTTTATAAGTTACCCAGTTCCATGTATTTTATTATAAGCAACAGAAACAGACTGATACAGGGGTCCTAACATCATCATCTATAATAGTGTTTTTGTGTATATCACCTTGTAGTTCCATCAGTTTTTGACTTACATGTTTTGACATTGTTGTTAGGTACATTCACGTTAAAGACTGTTCTATCTTCTTGAAGGAGTGACCCTTTTTCATTATATTATGTCTGTCTTTATCCCTGATGATTTTCCTTGCTCTGAAGTTTCGTTTTCTAAAGTTTATATAGCCACCAATTATAGGCTGAATTGTCTTCCCTAAAATTCTTATGTTGAAGTCCTAACCCCCAGTGTCTTAGGAAGTGACCACATTTGGAGATAGGGTCTTTAAAGAGGTAATTAAGTTAAAATGAGGTCACTAGAGTGGGCCCTTATCCAATATGAGTTGTGTCCTTGAAAGAAGTGGAGATTAGGACAAAGGCACACATGCAGAGAAGA
>NW_007731567.1:82964-83714 GCF_000696425.1 Galeopterus variegatus
AATATGAGTTGTGTCCTTGAAAGAAGTGGAGATTAGGACAAAGGCACACATGCAGAGAAGACCATGAAATACATAGGAAGGAAATGACCCTGTGCAAGTCACCAAAGAGGCATTGGAAGAAAGCAACCTTGTTGACACTTTGATCTCAGACTTCCAGCCTCCAGAATTGTAAGTAGGTAAATTTCCTTTGCTTATTCCACTGAGGCTCTGGTATTTTATTACAACAGCCCTGGGAAATCAAACATACTAACCCAGTTTTCTTTTGATTACTGCTAGCATGACATAGTTTTCTCCATCTATGCACTTTTAATCTGCCTTACATTTAAATAGAGTTCTTATAGACAACATATAGTTGGATACTGACTTTTTATCCACCTTGACAGTCTCTATCATTTAATTGGTGTATTCAGACGATTCAAGTTTAAGATTACGGTTGAATTAATATCTACCATATCTGTAACTGCTTTATAACCATTGTCCCTGTGCTTTGTCTCTGTGTAATGCACTTATTTTGGGCCTCCTCTGGTGTGAATAATTGTTTATGATTCCATTTTTTTCTCCTCTCCTACCATATTACTTATACTTTTTTACTTTTGTTAGTGGTTGCTCTAGAATTTGCAATATAGTTGTGACTAATGCAAGTTCCCCTTCAAAAAGCTCTACTCTACTTCATGTGTAGAGTGCATACTAAATAGTTTTGATTCCTCCCACTTGTCCATTATAACATTTATTTTAGTTTTCCACATGCTA
>NW_007731567.1:84305-86214 GCF_000696425.1 Galeopterus variegatus
AATATAGTTGTGACTAATGCAAGTTCCCCTTCAAAAAGCTCTACTCTACTTCATGTGTAGAGTGCATACTAAATAGTTTTGATTCCTCCCACTTGTCCATTATAACATTTATTTTAGTTTTCCACATGCTATAATAGCTAAATACAATTGTTGCTATTATTATTTTCAACAAATTATTATCTCTTAAATTAAGAGTAAGAAAAATAAGTTATTGTATCTATCTGTATGAGTATTTATTCCTTCCCTAATGCTCTTTTTAAAACATAGATCCATTTATATAATTTCTGAATTATATTATTTTTCTTCCCTCTTAAGAACTTCTTTTATATTTCTTACAAGGCAGATCTGTGGCAACAAAATTATGCAGTTTTTACATGTCTAAGAAATTATTTTTCCTTTGTTTTTAAAGGATAATATTGCTCCATACAAAAGTTTAGGTTGGTATTTGTTTTTTTCTTTCTTTTTATCACTTTAATTATTTCACTCTACTCTCTTCTTGCTTCAAGAAGGAGACAATAGTAGTGGCCCATGCCATCTATTAAAAGGTTGAGTTGCTAGCAAAGTAAAATAATAAATGCTTTCTCTTTGAGTTTTAGTTTTAATGAATATAGAAGATGTGCTTATCTATCTAACATTAATATAATTTCAGAATTTTTTAAAATAAAGGTTAAATGCTGAATTATTCATACCAATCAAATGTAGTTTTAAGGAAAGAGAACAAAATGCTAAATGTTTAAAATAAATGGAAATATTTCCTATTCAAACTTAACAATACTACTGGCCCTCGGGAGAGATAGTTAGATCTGACTTTTCCAAGGAATCTACTTTTAAGTAGCTATAATTATTTTCAATCATCTTTCTGTTCAATTTATAAAATGAAAGCTTTGCTTTTTAATAGGTAATCTGAATTCTATTAAAGATTAAAAGCAATACTCTTGACTTAGTTGTTTTTCATTGAAGCAAACTCTTTTTGGGGACTCAATGCTTATCATACAGTAAAAATGCAGATTTCAGGAAATTAATTTCAGGCTTGAAAGACAAGAGGCATACATATATCCAATATGGATACTGTATAAAATAGAATGCAACTTTGATTTCTAAGGTACAAAATGTCATGCTCTGGAACTCCTTTGAGGTAATGGAAGTTAGATGCTAATTTGTAGTAAAGTCAATGTGTAAATAATAAGAACAAAAGAACAGATGGTATGTGTGGTTGATGAAATTAAATTGTTAGGAAGCAAAGCTTCAGTTAACAAAAGGCCAAAAGTCCACATTAAATTTAAACTCAGGCACCGTAAACAATGAGGTTTTTGAAATGTTTTATAAATTTTTTTTTAGATCTGAAGTAGTGAAATCTTATACTTACATAAGTGAAGGTGGGTTGGTGGCACAATACATTTTTCTTACCAAGTTTAGTGCTTAAATACCTAATGGTATGTGAAGAGTTGCATGTTCTCTACTGAAGTATAGTTCAAAGCGCTTCGATTTTGTTTTGCTGACATTTGAATTTATGAAAATTAGGTTATTAATCATAAATCTCAGGGCCATCGTTTTTTTTTTTTCTCTGTAAAAGGAAGATGCCTCGTATCAATAAAACAATTTAAGGATGAATGGTATGTATTATGTAACAATCTACTTCCATATTAAATAAGAAATCATAAGTACCAAAACTTGTAGTAGAATGAAGTGCAGGTAAGCAACTTTATGAAAGAAAATATTTCAATTTGGTTACCTTCAACAGACTCTAATAATCTATAAGATTAGGTCAAGCAACCTTTTTATCTCAGCGAAGATTTCTTTAATCATAGAGTTTTACAAATGGATTATTCTAAAGGACAATAATTGCATCAATAATGTGGAAGAACAACAAAACTTATAAAATTGAAACAATAATTATTTGATTTGGTTG
>NW_007731567.1:87165-89356 GCF_000696425.1 Galeopterus variegatus
CAATAATGTGGAAGAACAACAAAACTTATAAAATTGAAACAATAATTATTTGATTTGGTTGCTGCTTTACTCAATTTGAGTGAAGAAAAAAAGGTTGAAAAAATGAAGCTAAGTACATAGCTATTTAATACCAAAGGAAATATTTGAACACAGGTTTTTCTTTTTCTTTCTTTCTTTTTTTTACTTCTAAAACTCATGTATGTATATTTTGTTTTGACTATTTCAGTCTTTTATTTTTTTATTTTTTTGAGATTTGGGTGTTCTTGTCAGGTCTTGGAAGCTAACTTGTCAAGGAGTTCTAATTTCATGTTCCCCTTTTTAGTTTAAGAAAAAAAATTGATAAATGGTCAAACTTTCTCCCAAGTGCACTTAAGGATATACGAAGTTACTTAAAGAGAAAATTTCAAATCACTAGGGTTTTTCTTATTCCTTCATCACTCTGGTCCCTATATGGAAGTTCAAAAACAGAAGTAATATGATCTATTATTAAGACTCTTTTTAAAATTAGAAATTATATGAAAGANAAACAGAAGTAATATGATCTATTATTAAGACTCTTTTTAAAATTAGAAATTATATGAAAGACAATATATGCAACCTTGAACTTCTGGGGGTCAGTGAGATATTTGTGTTCAAACAATGTCACTTCATAGGTGACTTGTTAGTGATTTAGTTAATAAAAATGTTTCTACTTATAACTAAACACAATTATCTTTGTGTACCAAATGTTAACTTATTTTTTATGTTTAATATTTGATCCTTGGAAATTATAAAAGGGCAGAGTGGTCTAAAATAATTTGATTTGTAAAGAAAGGACTGCAAAACAAAGAGTTATGACCTTTTAGGGAATCCTTTAGTTTTAAGGACAGAGTGTAACACCAAAAAATAGTACTTGTTCTAAAAAAAGAAAGTTAGGTTGCACACTTAAATTTTTTTATTATTCATGTGACCCTTGGACTTAAATTTTCCAAAGTTTATTTTAGGAAATGTAACGGGACCCAGAGATAAGACCTGTTTGGCTGGTCTTTTGATTGACTAGCATAATATTTTTAAAAATAAGCAGCCATCTAGAAATGAAGATAAAAATCAAAATTGGCAAATTATCTATTTTTTAAAAAGACAATCTGGCAGAAAGGCACTGTCATTTACATACTGTAAAATGAAATCCACAGCAAATAAGTTCTCCAGTTTTTCAGTCTGCTCATTTACCATTCCATTTTATATCACTATGTCCATTTAAGTAATTTATGAAACCTGTCACAACTACATGGGCATTTGTGTTTTGACCTAAGTTTTATATTACATGTTTATATGTAATTGTCGGGCCTTAAAAACTAACGCCACCTTAAGTGACATTACAAGCCACCCCATTATGGGCCCACAAGGGCTTATTAACGTGGCAGCCTAAGACAGCGCCAGGAGGAAGTAGGGTGGGAGTGTCTGCGGGAACNTTTTATATCACTATGTCCATTTAAGTAATTTATGAAACCTGTCACAACTACATGGGCATTTGTGTTTTGACCTAAGTTTTATATTACATGTTTATATGTAATTGTCGGGCCTTAAAAACTAACGCCACCTTAAGTGACATTACAAGCCACCCCATTATGGGCCCACAAGGGCTTATTAACGTGGCAGCCTAAGACAGCGCCAGGAGGAAGTAGGGTGGGAGTGTCTGCGGGAACCTTGCCTTAGCCCCTATTGGCCAAATACTTGCTTCCGCACTCGTGAACACTGCGTGATTGCAATAGCTAGGCATTGAGACAGGATGCCTGCTCTCATAACCTTTAAGCTGATTGGAGGATGTAAAAAACCTCCCTTTCCCCTTTTGCCTTTAAAAGCTAGTGCTTGTGTAATAATAAACTGAACTGCTCAACCGAATCCCTGCTGCATCTGAGTATTCTTAACAGGCTGGTTGGGGCCAGCGGCTGTGCTCACCTCTCTTCACAGCTCTCTTCCCCCATCTCCTTCCAACAGGGACCGGAGGGAAAGAGGAATCTGGGCAATTCGCTCGCCTACCAGAAGGAACACCAAGGGAGAGACCGATAGCAAGGCAAGGGCTGTTCAGGTTGGCCGGCTGCGGACCCGACATGTAATAATTTAGATACAACATGTAGGATACATTGTTGGAAATAAATTAAAATGTAGGTGGGACATAGAATATAAGTAGTAGAATTGTAGAAAAATATAA
>NW_007731567.1:90113-94147 GCF_000696425.1 Galeopterus variegatus
GGTTTCAGGAAATAGCTGGTTCAAAGGCCACCAAGCCAGACCCCGGGGAAGGTAAACAATTGAGAAATGCGCTAAAGGGGTGCCAGCCTGCTAAAACCCACCTGTAAACCCAAAAGGTGCCAGGTGAAGCCCACCTGTAAATCTAAAAGCGCCACAGATAACCAACAGTTGATCCTATCACGGTATCTGTTCAAAAAACTGTATAAAAGCTGCTTGCATTGTGAATTCGGGGCCACTCCTGTCCTGAAAACGGGGCGACCTCCAGCATGCCGGAAATAAAAACCTCTTGCTTGTGCATCGATCTCTGTGCCTCCTGGTCTTTGCGAGATGAGCCTTCCCATCAAGTTAAGATTTGTGCTTTTGGGCCGTCTTACAACATAAGAAACTTTACCTAGGATTGGAGTGTTCTTAAAGCTGTGGTTTTCACCTGGGGGTGACTTTCCCCTTGCTGGGGAGGGAGAAGGTAATTTGCAATGTATGGAGACATTGTGGTTGTCATAACTGGGGGAGTGGGTGCTACTCAGCATCTATTGGACAGAAGCCAGGAATGCTGCTAATCATCGTAAAATGCATAAGACACCACCCTTCTCTATCCAGGAATAATTATCCTGGTCAAAATGTCAGTGATGCAGAGCTAAACAACATTTCATTAATGTGACTTCCTCCATAAAAATGCAGAGTAATGTTCTGCCAACAGCAGTCAGCAGGTTAAGTAAGGAGGAGTCTCTAAATGATTATTACTCCTGGTCTTTCCTAATAGTTACTATCTATCTCTCTCTATATTTTGTAGTGGTCACATAAAGGATATTTCCTTGTTTTTGTATTGCCATTGAACCTTATATAAAGTATGAAGGTGAATAATACTATGCTTAAGAAATGTGTTCTTGAATCTGTTAATTATTTCATTAAACAGCCAAACACATCAGTTCTTCCAAGGAGCTGGGATATTTGAAGTGCAGTTTTGCAGCAAGAAGGAACCAACTATTTCTCAGCCAATCACTAAAGAAGAATATCTATATTTAAGTTTTGAGGGCTTTTAATAAGGCTGTTTAGAGAAATCCAGGCAGTCCAGGAGAAGGCAAAAGGCTGTTTTTGGCAATTCTATCACCTTTAATAATTATTTAAAATACGTTCTTGAAGGTTAATACTGTAGATCACCCCTGGGATCTTTTTCAGTCATCTCAAAATGCATGTGACATAGGCATAGTTATTATATCTGCTATGGAAGAAGATGTTGGGAGAGAGCAGTGATCTGTCCAAGATGACAGATTTGGTAACTAGAAGAGCAAGAAACAGGACCTAAGTCTCCAAGCTATAATTTGTTATGTTTTGTACTCATGCAACTCTTAAACATATCATTCCTGTAGCATGGGAACGCCAAGAGTTCACAATATAAAAACTACCCAAAACTGTGTGTGTGAGTATATGTGTTTTACTTGTTCCTTGAGTTCTTAGAGCATCCCAGTACTTGGACTCTTTACAATATGGACTGAAGCCCTGAGATATGTTTTTTAAACAAATTAATCATACTTATATTTTACAAAATGAATGCATTCAGTAACCAAAGATTTTCTTTTTTGATTTCTGAAATACTTTTTTTATTCTAATAATGGTAAACTAATATTGTTATACTTATTTTTTATAATGTATTATTGTAAAAACTATAAAATACTGTTTGAAATTCAACTTTTACTCTTGATCAGTAAACTGTTTCATGTACTCAAAACAGCTGAAGCAAATTCTCCAAACTGAATTAAGATAAGCATTTTATTTTGGTTTTTTTGTTTGTTTGTTTCTCAATATCGCAATGCTTGTGAAAAGATACATTCAAAAGTAACATTCAAAAATATTTTAAATCACGCAAACATGGTTATATTCATTATTCTTATAATATTGTCTCATGCTTATAACTATTTGACCTTGTTGCACTATCTTTTGCCAGACATCTTACAATCTTTAGCATTTATTTAGCAAAAACTATGATGATAATACAATAGATAATTCTAATACTATTTCACTCACATTGAAACTTTACTTCATTTTGACTCATATATCCTTGAACTCCTATTTTATATTTTACCCTTTGTAAAATTTTTACACATATCTCTTTTCTATTTCCAAAAGAAACTAGGAATAGAAGACCTATAACATCTGAAAATAAATGAAACTGCCACATTTCTAGCATGGTCAAAGTAGTAAATGTTTTTTATTCTAGCAAGAAAAATCTGTTGTCATATTTTCTGCTTGATCCACCAAGGCATTTAAATGACTTTCAGATAAATTGTGATTTTGGTCAAACTTCTATTGCTTTTACTTATGCCATCCTTTAATACATATTTCTCTTTCACCAAATATTGAAACCTTTCTGCCACTTTTTAAAAATGATCTCATAAGTACAAATTTTTATTTAATAACCAAAATACCTTATTGACTATTAACACTAGAGAAGTGTTAATCTCAATAATAATTTTGGGTCTCTAATAGCTTTATTTCTCTGCAAAGAAAGGAATAAATGCTTGCCCTAAAAATGTTCCAGATGATTGGAAGAGTAAAAGTAAAAGAGCTTTGCTCTGTTAAGCAATTGGTAAGATGGTGCAAATTGGCCCTCAGCTTCAACAGTGCCCCCATCCAGGTTGTAGTGTTAACTGTAAGGCTCTCCAGATGTTTGTTGGCTCCCCACACATTTTAAAATTGCAGGGCTGAAGTAAGACTTGCAGAGTCTTATGCTCCTGCTGAGACTTCCCCTTTCCTTCACTCCTACCCTCAAATATCCTGCCTAACATATGTCCCATAAGGGAGACTATAATTAGCATAAGTAATTACACCCCATCATGACTAACTCCCTAAGTTAACAAGAGAGCTAGACTCATCATGCCCTACCTCCCAGGTTATCACAGACGCAGCAAATAACCTCCCCCCAATTCCATAACATAAAGACTCCCAAACAAAACCAACACTTTGACCTACATGCTCTCACACTGTGTATTTTGATTCCTTCCTGCTGCAGCCATCTATTTCCTCTGCTACTTTCTCTCTCCTTCAGTGAAGATTTTACTATGTACTTCATCGTACTTTACTAGTTATATATTCATCATTCTTAACCATTCGGTGTAAATGTGTAATTTCCTGCCCTCCAATGAATGTCTTCCACCCTATCTCATTCATCCAATCTAATTGCCACATCTAGATTTTTATGTAACAATAATTAAACCAATTCCCAAGTGTCATTTTCAATCACAGCCCTATCTAGAAACCACCTTCTATCTTTTATAGCTGCGTCAAGCAAATACGTCATCCAATCTAATTGCCACATCTAGATTTTTATGTAACAATAATTAAACCAATTCCCAAGTGTCACTTTCAATCACAGCCCTATCTAGAAACCACCTTCTATCTTTTATAGCTGCGTCAAGCAAATACCTTGATTCTATAATTATATAGACCTTCCTATGCCCTACAAGCTATCCACCTTTTCACTTTTTATCAACCCCTCTCACTCTCATATCTCTGCATATAGGCCTTAGGACCACTTGTCCACACAAAATTATTCCCCTGCATACATCCTGAAGTTTGCTCTATCTCTGTTGATTAGAATCCCTCTGGGGTTGAAGGAGGTAGATCATAATACCCTTAAGTTAAACATTCTGACTCTGCCTGCACTGGAGGTGAATCTAACTGAAGAAACACACAAACACACACACACACACACTCACTCACTCACCTTTAATTCATCAATGTAAGCCTCAGGTGGGTTCTCCCATTTTTCTGTGCGACTATTTCTTCAAACTTTCTCTCAGTCTTCAGTCAACTAATGATTTTTCTTCTTACGAGACTGAGATATTGCAGGTAAACAGACGAGGTTTTACAGATCCACCTAGTCCTGAATTTACCAACCACTTTATTTATTTTCTTCCTAGTACAATTGATGAATTTGAAATGTTCCTATCCAAAGCCAAACCATCCATTCACTGGCAACTACTGGTACACCTATACAAATAATTCTTATTTGCAAGATCCTGTCTTCTTCTTGCATC
>NW_007731567.1:94387-95222 GCF_000696425.1 Galeopterus variegatus
ACACACACACACACACTCACTCACTCACCTTTAATTCATCAATGTAAGCCTCAGGTGGGTTCTCCCATTTTTCTGTGCGACTATTTCTTCAAACTTTCTCTCAGTCTTCAGTCAACTAATGATTTTTCTTCTTACGAGACTGAGATATTGCAGGTAAACAGACGAGGTTTTACAGATCCACCTAGTCCTGAATTTACCAACCACTTTATTTATTTTCTTCCTAGTACAATTGATGAATTTGAAATGTTCCTATCCAAAGCCAAACCATCCATTCACTGGCAACTACTGGTACACCTATACAAATAATTCTTATTTGCAAGATCCTGTCTTCTTCTTGCATCATATTTTCTATCAGCATTAGGATACATTGTAATATATTTCATCACAAAACAATCAACCCCCTTTCACCCAAGTCTCTCTCTAGTTACTACTATCTTCCAGTCTTCTGTTTTGCAGCAAGTTATCAGAGTGCTTTATTTACATTGTTCCCCTTTATCTCCGCTGAATTCTCTTGAAGCCAGTCCAATAAGACCATTGTCCCCAGTGATCTCCCATCTGAAGACAATCTCAACCCACAATTCAGTCAATATATTAGCCACATTTGACATATATAATTTCTCCCTTTTCTTGTTTTCTGTCACAATTTTTTCTTGGGTATCAACCTACTTCACTGGCTATCTTTAAAATTTTCTTGCATATCGATACATATATGTAACTATGTATTTTTTTTCCATGTTTTCTCAAAATCTAAATTCTGGAATCACCCAAGAACATAATTGACCTGTTTATTTGTCTGCATTGTCTTCCTACATATTTTTTATCCAGCAGCTTTGTT
>NW_007731567.1:95256-108599 GCF_000696425.1 Galeopterus variegatus
CATATCGATACATATATGTAACTATGTATTTTTTTTCCATGTTTTCTCAAAATCTAAATTCTGGAATCACCCAAGAACATAATTGACCTGTTTATTTGTCTGCATTGTCTTCCTACATATTTTTTATCCAGCAGCTTTGTTATATACAACATGTATACATATCTAAAAACAAAGGTTTATCTGCAGTCAGAAATAGACTCCGGTTATTCCTTCTTATATGCTTACCTCTAAACAGTTAAGCATTTTCTCCTTCTGTATTCATTGTCCCACATACTTTGCCTTTGGTTAATTCCTACTACAATAAATTTGATCAATATCATCGCAGACACTCAAGCTAAAAAAGTCATTATAGATATTTTTCCCTTTCTCTTATTTACCATTTATTCACAAAACTTTGCTTTTCCAACTTAATAAAACACTTCCATTATTCTTGCTTACGACTTGCTCAAAAATGTCCTTTCATGTCTGTTTGCCTCCCCTTACAATCTATTCACAAAACTGCTGCAGCATCTGTACTTCCGAAACACAATCTGAATGTCAACAATCTATTTAAGACTTTTCATTGCTTCCCATTGCCTGGATAATAGTCATGCACCTTGATGGAATAGCATCTAGAATATTGTAGTTTGGCTGTTATACAGCTCTTGATACTGAATCAACATGTAGTATATATCCTCTAGGTCTGTCCTATGATCCCATTCCTAGACCTCCTGATGACTTTTCATATACTTGAAGTACTGTTTTTTGAATTCCGACTCTATTCCTCATTTTCTTTCCACATAGCTAACTGATCTTTTATTCATATACTCCCCAACTACCGCCACATGAAGGAATAATTTAGTGCCTACTGGTTATATACGCCATCATATATTTTCCTTCATGCTTTTAAAATTAGGGTCTGCTCCTCATTTTATTCTATTTTTGTATTAACATGTTGTTATTTCACATTTCAACAATGTAGCAGTAATTTTCTTTCAACAGTTTGAGAATTTTCACTGTGTTCTAGATTCTTATTGTTCTTATGGTTAAAGACAGTTATCAAATTATCATCCTTCGGAGGTAATACACAGTATGAATATGTTTTTGTGTTTAATTTACACATATTTAAAAACTTTTATTCCATTTGTAATTTAATTATGTTGATGTCCAGGTGCAGATTTATTCTTATTTATTTTGCTCAATATTCACTGTATCCAAACATATGTTTTTCATTTTATTTGGATACTCTTAGCATTATTAGTTTTTATACTCGGTTTCACTCATTCTCTTGATGGAACTTTTATTTATTTATTTATTTTTATTATGAATGTTCATGAGATAAATATTCCCAGAAATTGCTTTTGTACCCTGTGTCCCCACCCAATTATCCCCAAACTTACCTCCCCCTCCCCTTCTCTCCCCCACTCTGCTTTGTAGCCCTAGGAATGTTCCCTCCCTCTGTAAGACCACCACACTACCGTGGTCTTTCTTTCCTTCCTTCCTTTCTCTCTTAGCACCCACATATGAGTGAGCACATGCGGTATTTATCCTTCTGTGCTTTGCTTGTTTCACTTAACATAAGTTTCTCCAGGTCCATCCATGCTGTTGCAAATGGGAGTATTTCATTCTTTTTTATGGCAGAGTGGCATTCCATGGTATATATATCCTACACTTTCCTTGTCCAATTATCCATCGATGGACATTTAGGTTGATTCCATATCTTGGCTACTGTAAACAGAGCTGTGATGAATTTAATACTCCACATCTCATAAACGTTCTTTATATTGTCTATTCCTTAATGTTTCTATGCTATATCTGTGTCATTTGACCAATTCTCTGTTTAATCATACCTGAATTACTGTTTAGCCAATCATTACACATTTAACTTCGACTCAGTATTTTCTTAAGTTCACAAGCTATTATATTATACAGAAAGCTTTTGTCATGTTTTTAATCTATTCTTTCATTACTCTAAATATTTTAAAAATACATATTGTATTCCTTGGATATTTAAATGTTGTTTATTTGTTTCTTTGTATTTTATTTATTTTTACATAAATATACTTCTGACTTTTGCTTAGATGGATTATTTTATCATGAGTTGCTTAACACTTTACACAAGAGCATTTCTGTGACAGATTTTTCCACTTTGCCTGGTTTTGCTGCACAATATCACTAGCATACAACCCCTTCATATGTTAATTTGTCAGAATAAGACTGCTACCAAAAAAAAAGAAAGAAAAAATTAACTACATAAGTGATGGATATGATGGATATGTTGATTTATTTGACTGTAGTAATCACTTCACTATATATACGTATATCAAAACATCATGTTGTAGAACTTAAATACATATAAATAATAATAAAAAAAGACTGAATCTACAAATACATGGATTCTCAAATACATGGATTCTTAGATGAACTTCATTATTTTTAATTGAGGGATATTCTCTTATAATTCCCAACCTCAGTTACATATTTCCATATCATGGATTGGCCCAAGATTTTATCTCCTGCCCTGTTGCCCTCTCCTTCAAAGCACACCTGTTATGTCATAGATATTCAACACAGACATCTTAGTTGCTAAGATGGGCAAACTCCTCTAGGCAGCCACATCATAAAATTTTACATTTGAAGCTTGGGCTTTTGCTTTTATTTCATTTTCAGGATTTCCCTTATTTCTTGCAAGATAGCCTATGTATTTATGATTATACTTGGTCATTTCACACCCAAATTTCAGTTGTTTTCTAGCTGGGGGCAACACTGAGGGTTGCAATCCGTTGCCGGACACGGAAAAAGACAAAAGACAAAAGACAAAAAAACAAACAAACAAAAAAAAAAAACAAAGAAAAACAAACCCATTTCTCTTAAAGAGGCTGGAGGACCATACCATTAAATGTCTATCAAAGTATTCCATTATGGACAGCAAATATTTAATTTCCTTTCTACATAAACTACATTATCCTCTTCCCCATTCAGTCACGACACTGAGCTCAGTATCCAGGATCTCTAGTTGATGCTTTGAGTCTTCACAATGGAAAGGGGTCATGATAAGGTTCTCACTAGGCTTCCTGGAAGAAGCTTCCATTATTCTCTAGAATCACTGTTCTACCTTCTGCAAGATTCTTCATTTACATTGTTCTTTTAGCCTTAGCAACTTGTTAGTGTGAAAAACTAACCTATTTCCTGCTAGTAGATGTGGAGAGCACTAAGGCTTAAAAGTTCCTATAAGTCTTAAAAGTTCCTATCTCTTCATTAAGGTAAACAGGCCAATATAATTCTCATAACTTAATTGGCTTTTATTTTACTTTGATTGCAGATAGCACTACAAGCCAGTGGCCACATTCATGGTAATTTTCATAATCTACTTATATTTATAAACATCTGTGCTTTCTCATCCCCAGGACTCTCATTATGGATCAATCACAGTTACTATGGACCCACAAAGCTAGAGTGGCACAAATGATTAGCCTCTTTTCCCTGAGGCATTTTTGTCCAATGGAAAGAAAGGATTTGCTCAAAAACACCTTGTTAGTTCTTTAATCTGAGACCTCTTTAACTGTACAAAGATATCAACAGCAGACAGCACACACTACTAACACTTTTTTTCTCTGACCTCTTACCAAAGAACTATAAGGTCATTACCCTCATGATCCATCCTTCATGCAGTCTGATGTAACCATTTTACCAGTTTCTATTTTGATCTATTGTTGGAATCATTATTTTTCCAGGCAGAAAGAACAGTTTTTCCCATTTTCTGCTCACTGCAGGACTTTTAAAATATGCCTCCCATTTTAGTTGTTTGGAAAGGCAGCATCCCCTTCTGTTGCTGTCAGTTTTAGAGCATGATGGAGCTGTATGAAGTAACAGATTGGTTTCAAATTTCAGTGACTTAGTAGAACAAAAGTTGGTTATATGATTTTAGTTGTTTGGAAAGGCAGCATCCCCTTCTGTTGCTGTCAGTTTTAGAGCATGATGGAACTGTATGAAGTAACAGATTGGTTTCAAATTTCAGTGACTTAGTAGAACAAAAGTTGGTTATATACTCATACTATTTTTCCAACATAACTTGTTTTGCTCGACACCATCTTCAGTAGAGAGCACAGTCCGTTCCCCCATTCATCTTGACTATGCTTCCGAGATGACTATGACAGGGGAAAGGAACAGGGTAAACAGTGCAGTGGCCCTCAATGCTTTTGCACAGAAATGTCTCCTGTCACTTAAATTACCATGTCACTGGCCAAAACAAGTAACAGATCCATTCCTAACTTCAAGAGGACACAGAAACACAGTCCTATGATATGCTCAATGAAAAGATGTCTAAGAAATCTTTGGTAAACAGCACTAATATGTATAACAGTGTCTGTATACAAACAGAAAGGAAAATAAAATTTGTACATTAAGAGAGAAGGGAAGTTTAGACTCCTCCAGCATCTGTGTATTTCTTTTTTATTTTGATAATACATGCTCTCTTTCATTGCCATTTTTGAAATACAGAACTATTTAAAAATTTTTTATATTATTTTGAGTATTCAGTCAAGAGTTAAAGAGTCGTAAATTTAAGAGATTTTTTATGTTTACGTATGATAAAGCTCAGAACACTTGTTGAAAATATTTGAAAAATAATGAGTAATTACATATTTTATTTTGAGTTATAGAGTTGATTTTGGTTAATAGCATTTTTTTGTTTCTGTGTATTTTAGGTTCACAGTGTATGATTTACCTTGAATATAGTAATCAAGCTGCTTTGGAATAGTTAAATGACTCCATTTTCATTGGTGCATTTCTCGTATTTTGCAATGCATCTTGCTGGTATACCCTAGCTCCCTTATTTATTTATTTTTTAATTTAACAGAAGCTATTTGAATGATGAAAAAGTAAAGATTCTTTCTATTCTCTTAAGTGTTTTTTTCAGCTATTACCATCTCACAAAATCCTCCAGGTAGATTCAATATGCTGTGTTTTCATTTGCACTGTTGAATTCATCTACTTAAATTTCTTATTTAAATGCTCAAAATACCTTTGAACATGCCCAGATTTACTCTTAAAATGGTAATGGTGATTCTGCTTGTGAGTATGTGTTATTGTTGTTGTTATTTTTAATTTTTTTCCCTGTAGTAATTCAGATGCAGTGAGTGCCTGGCTTTCAGGCATTTGCATTGCAATGACACCAAGTGGCATGTTAGTGGTGATTGGCCTGGAGCCAAAGCAGCCAAGCTGCCCCAGGCTGCCTTGTGCTTTCACTGCTCCTTCAATGGACCTTTGGTGTCAGCTGAAATAGGTGCAATAAATCAGGCTGTTTCTTTAGTTGGAATTCTATGATTAAATTAAAGGGTATTTTAATATTTTACAGGAATCTCAGAACATCTAGTAAAATGTAGCAGGATGTGCAATGTTCTAATGAACTGGAAATGCATTTTGTGACTGTCCACTCTAGTAATTTTCTCAGCTGCCTTTCTTTCTGTTAACATTTCAGCAATTGCATTCTGTTTCACGGAGTAGTCAGAGCAATTTCTGCTCACAAGTCAAAGCTAGGCGATTATTCTCTTTCTCTTCTGTTTATCTGTCTTTTTTTAATTTTTATTTTAACGTAAGGAATTTGTGGCAAATATCTTCATGTTAAAACCTTTTAATCCCTCATTGACTCAAACATGTTTGACTATACTTAAAGAAAGTAAGAATTATAAACAAAAAAACATTATCCTGCTATTTGAAAATCCATTTAAGAATTGACATCATAAATGTATGAGTAGAATTTTTTTTTTACCAGAATTAAAGGTTAGAGAAAGCAAATAAAAATAGTTTTGCAGTTTTTCACTCATACATGCGCAAACGCAATCAAAAATAAGTTTTCCTTGTTTCATCATTTCAAAATGAAATGCGAAAAAAATGTTACTTTTGAAGCGTGGTTTTACTGGTATATTAGTTTGTTTAGGTTGTTTATAACAAAATACCTGAAACTGGGTGATTTATAAAGTAAACAAAATTTATCGCTTACAGTTTCTAAGGCTGGGAAGTCCAAAGTCCATCTTTGTGGTGGCAACAGTGACCCAGGGGTCTCACATTGCAATATGGTAGAAGCAGAGAAAAAAGAAAGAGAGAAAGACAGACTCTCCTCTTTTTTCAAAGCCCTCAGAACCACGCCCTTGACTACAATTTTTAATCCATTCACTACTTCATGGTCCTACACCCCAATCACCTCTTCAAGGCCCCACTTTACAATTACCATAATAGGAGTTCCCACCCTGTTAACAGTCACAGTGGGGGCCAAGTTTCTAATACTTAAAAGTTGGGAGATACAATTCAAGCTTCATTGAGTTTCGGGGGGGGGGGGCATAATTCAATCCACCACAACTGGTATCGCTAGTGTAAATTTCATCATTCATTTATTTGTCAGTTTAATGATTGTTACTTATTGCCTGCTGCATTTCAGAAATTATGCTAGGTTCTGTGACCAACAAGATAATGACCTACCAGAGAAGAGGAACTAGTACACAGATAATTCAATGTGATAAATATAAACAGAGCACATAGAAAGTTTGGTTAGGTAAAAAAATCAATTTAAAGAGAGTGATTTTGCGTTGTAAATCTCTCAGTCTCAATTTTTATCTCCTATAGAGAAGGAATCTTTTCAAATTTTATTTTATTCATTGCCTTTATATCTCAAATACTTTTCTTCATGTTTGTCTTGTTAATTGACAGTTTTCTATTTTATATGGCATAGTTTATGGTTCTAAACTGTTCTTATTTTGTACATGTATCAATAATCAGCCTGCAATACTAAGTGTGTCATCTAGTCTTACAGCAGTAATTGCTCAATGTGGAAATGTTCTTATTCACTAAGGATCAATTCTCTTCTAATTTTGTGCATAGAAGAGGATTATTGTGAAGTTAGGGATGGCCAAGTTTTCTTTGACTAATAAAACATGAGTGGAAGTTCACATTTTACATTCTCAGTGAAGTCTCTGAATAACACATTTAAAGTTGCAAGTCCTTTCCAACCAACACCTTAGCACAACCTTGTTTTATTTTCTGCATAGTAGTCATTCCATTTAGCAAACAATGTATTTTATGTAATTGTTGTATGCTATCCTATGTTCCAAAATGCATACAATTGACTGTAAGATCAACAAAGGCAAAGTATTTCTTCAATTTATCTAGTGATATTTTTTATTTCCCTTTGGATCTATAATTGCGGCTAGAACACAGAAAATGCTATGCTGTGTAAATAAGCCATTATCTCTGGGGGAGGGCATGAAATTGAGCAAAAGTATAGTGGTAGTTTACAAAATATTGGAGATATGTATATATGTGTACACAGACATATTTTATACATATTATTTTTACATTATATACTAACATGAGGGTTCTGCAAAATGTTTATGGAAAGATTCTCATCTTTTTTTTTTTTTTCCTTTTTGTCTTTTTCTTGTGTCCGGCAACGGATCGCATCCCTCAGTGTCGCGCCCGTACAGGACCGGGACCGGCAACGGGATCGCAAACCTCGGTGCTGCGCCCGCACCTCGCTCAGCCAGTGAGTGGGAACCGGTCTGTATGTGGGATCCGAACCCTCGGCGGGAGCGCCACCGTGCTCCCAAGCGGCGCACTGTAGCAGTGCGCCACCGGGCCGGCCCAAGATTCTCATCTTTTAATTCTATTTTTCTACAAACCTTTTGAAGTATCCTCATATACATTAGCAATACAAAATATATTGATTTATATATAAAATATAGTGTACCTGTATATATACAATTCTGGAGCTACAGTCATATATATAAATCCCTCTTGTGTGCTTGAGTGTTCACATTATTACTCTTTAAATTTTCCATTTACATTATACACTATTTCAATGTAAGTGCAGTTCATTAAAAGTATTAAAGGAGTAAGTATATTAGGGAAATTAATTAAATAGACTTAGATGAAAAAGTATTAACATTAAATCAAGTAGAGTATTGTAGTTTAAGATTTTAGAGACTGTATTTCTTGATTTTTGACAGTATATTGGTGTGACAATGGAATATGGAGTTGAAGTGAAATGGATTTAACGTTGCCAGAGTGGATGAGTTCAAGGGTTTGTGAAGCCAGGTTTAATAGGCTACTTATAGCTTTTGACATGATGAAAGATGCTGGCAGATTAGTCAATAAGAATAACAGTGTCAATTAGGAGCTCAGACTAACTTGGAGAAGTAACCATGAGCGTGGCAGAATTATCAGATTACTGTCACTATGGCTGCATGTGAAGGACTATCAAAAATATGTTGAAATTCTATGATGTGTTTATAATAATAGGTGTAAATTCAATTCATGCTTTCAGCCTCCTCTCATTCCCCTTGCCTCTATTTTTCAGAGAATTGGATGCACTCAAGTTCTATCACAGGCTCTGGCTACTCTTGGTTCTTGAAGCATTGTACACTTGAAGCAAATTATTACTGAAACTCTGTTCTCCTTCACCCAACCAAAAATAAAAACTCACAAACTCCTAAAGTAACCCAGTTTTCTGATCTCTCTAATTCAGAAGACATTATCATTTACATTGAGTTTAACTCTGTTTTCTTGTAATTGTTACCCTTCTGTCATAGATTATTTTTCCCTTGTGATGTCACAGATTACATCTGCAGTTTTGTGAGAAAACCTTTCCAATATTTGCTGAAAACAATGCCGCATACCTGACCGATAGATCAGTACTTTTTCTTCCCCTTGGTCAGAGGTCACATTTATGCAACGGGCACATTCTTTGATTGATGTTGCTGTGCTTGACTTCAAAATATGTCATCCCTTGATATCTCATTTTACAGAACTGAACTCAGCCTAATTTCCAAACTCATTCTTACGCATTGTAGACAAATTTCCATATCCATTGTTACACATCATGGACTAATTATTTTCTCTGAGGAAGCAAAGTTATTGTTACCAAACACTGTTTTATTTATTTGAAAACAAGCTTTATATTTTACATTACTTTTTCTTTCTCTGTGTTAAATAGCCTCATTTCTTCAAACTTCCCTCATTTGATCATCACTGTCTTTGACACATTTCTCTTTATAGACAACATTATGCAGAAACTTCAAAGTTTTATAAATATATCTCACAGACAGAAATAGAATAAAGCTGAACTCTTTTCCTCACTCTAGACATTGAGTGAAAAGTGAAAATTGCATAAATTTGAGAGTTGAAGAACACAGATGGCTCCATGTAATAACCATTGTAAACTTTGTTTTACTCACAGAACTATAAACTCTATTTTTCATCGTTCTAATTCAACTTATATTCAAACAGTTCAACTAGATGCTCAAGTTCCTTTAGAACCACGACTTGAGTTACTTATTTCTTCATTGTCCCAAATCATGAAATCCATGAAATAAGTTGGTTCTCCTTGTCTAACATAGATGGAAAAGAAATGTATTTTAAAGAATAAAACAATCCTGATAAGCCAGAAGAACAAGAATAGGATAAAGATGTTGAGAGAAAATAAAAAGAATGAGGCATAAAATATGTTTGAAACGTTTTTCTTAAATTTCCATAAAGTGGAGAATGTAAACATATTCTATAAGAATAAAACTAGTTGAAGAAAAATGTTGTACTGGGTGAAATAGAATGTTCAAGAAAGGACAATAAAAGATAATTTAAGAGTAAGGATGAGAATTTCAAAACTACCCATTTAGTTAAGGGATAAGAAAAATGTGAGAAATTTTCTCTTATAATATGTAAGCCTGATGTAAGTGTATAATAGCTCCCAAGGCCACCCATTCCAGAGCGTTAGTAAAAGAAAATTAAATTTACGAGAAACGTAGTGGTCCATCAATCATAATTAATATAGGTTTTTCCAATTGCTGAGTAAAACTTTAGAAATTTCAGGAAAAAATACTTCAAGTTGGAAAAAGTTCAAATCCAAAACCTGAAAAACATTTCAGAGTCAGACAGCAGCTGGCACCCAATTGTCGGGGAGAAATGAAGCGGAAAGGACTAGGGGACCAGAATGCTAGAAATATTCTTATGAAGAAAAGTCTGAATTTTTCTCCTACTTCACGCTGTGACTCTTGTGAGAACCTAAAGCTAAAACTATGGCAAGATGCTTATGAGTTTGAAGCTGAAAACCTGTCTCAGATTTACTCACAGACATCAGCTTTCACGTTTGAGCCTATAAGGGTGTATATATATGTGTGTGTGTATATATATATATATATACACATATAGTTGCCAAAATCCTGTAAAGTAACTTTATGAATAAATAAGAAATAAGTTAATTATTATGTCCACTGGCCCAGATTATATTTTTGGCCCAGATCTTGTCATCCTGGAATCTTGCCAGATCCATTTTATCAAGAGGCAGCAAAGCAGTAGAGCCAACAGGTAGCGTCATATTAAAAAGGTGTTCAGCTGCCACTACTTTGAGCAGCCAAGAGCTTGAGGGTGGCTAGATTGCAGGCTTCTGGACTCTCTTTACCTTAACTTTGCTATAGGGGATTATCAAGAGGGAAGATAAAACAAGGTCAAGGTATGTGACAAGGACAAGATATGTGACTTCACAATTTAGAGGTGCCCTGAGTCAGGATTTACATGAAATAATGGGGCTTATATTGTAATCCCAAGTTTAGACTTCTCCTTCATTCAATTGAAGAGCATATTGTAGAGACTAACTTGGATTTTGTCTCTTCTTATAGCTATAGCAAGACCTGCTAGCCTAGGTACAAAGAATATCAAGTGAGTCAAGATAAGTTTATATGAGAAAACTTAGAGGACATCTGAGGAGGACGTGAAAATAAAAGTGATAAAACTAACAAAACAACATACACCAGTGAACCTAAAATGAATGAAACCAATTGAACAGGATTGAATAGTAATATCTTAAAACCTGAAAATACGGTATGAAAATTGGACACAAGAAGGAAGACAGTAGTTTTGAAGATGTACTAAATGAAAATATTAACCATGAAAATAAATAATCCAGTGTATGAGATAAATAGCAGAATTGAACAGTAAAGAAGTCTGAGCACAAAAACTCACAGATATCATAAGACTGTGATAAGCACATGTAAAGAGGAAGAAAAAAAATAGAGTCAAGGACAGGACAAAAGTAAAATTGTTAGCATACCTTCAAAGAATGGGACAAATAGAAAGACCAAACATCCTCAGATTATGAATGCTCATGATTTACAAAGTCAATTTTATAAATAAATATTATTTAGACATATATTAGGGAGGTTTAGAAACATCAGAGGAAGATATAAAATACTGATAGCTTTCATGGATAAAATACACAGATGTCAAGAAGAAAATAACTTGTATTTTCCCCTTTAATAGTACCATTATGTAAGTGATTTAGGAGTAAGTCAAAATATTCCTAGTTATATGTAGACAGAAAACCTGACAGGAAACATGAAGTCTGTGAATGAGAGAACAAATCGTGTTCTCTCAGGGTACAGCTCACGTGGTTGAGTACTGGCACAGCACCACATGAAAGGAGCCCCTGATGAGATTTGGAACATATATAGGATATCTGGTACATCAGCCCATCTTCCCTTGCAAACAGAGAGTGAGCCTCTTTCCTTGACTTTATTCTCTAAAATACTCCTGCCTACAAACACTTTCTACATTCCAGACAGATCCAGGGATGGTATTAAAATTATTTAGCAACTAGTATAACTATATAAATATATAAATAAATATATAAATCATAAATTACTTTATATTTTTCTTCATTCTATACAAAACTGTCAGGTCCGTGGCCAGCAGCTGACCCGTACAGCCCTAGCCTCGTTCCTTTCAGTGGGTGAGCGAATGGCCCGGGGCCCGGGATTCCTCTTTCCCTCCGGTCCCCTTTTGAAGGAGACAGGGGAAGACAGCCGTGAAGAGAGGTGAGCACACCACCGGCCCCAACCTAGCCCAGTTAAAGGACACTCAGACGCGGCGGGGGGTTCTGTCAGGCAGTTCTGTTTATTAACACACAAGCATTGGCTTTTAAAGGTAAATGGCAAAGGCAGGTTTTTTACATCCTCCAATCAGCTAAAGGGTTAAGGGCATGTGTCCTGTCTCAGTACCTAGCTATTGCAATCACGCAGTGTTCACAAGTGCGGCCAATAAGGGCTAAGGCAAAGTTCCCGCAGACACTCCCACCCTGCTTTCTCCCGGCCGCGCCGTCTTAGGCTGCCAAGTTAATCCACTTGTAATGTCACTTTAAGGTGGTGTTAGTTTTTTAAAGGCCCAACATCTCCCCCTTTCTGTTTTAATAAAGCAGCTGGAGGTGGCTAACCTTCCCAGCCTTGCCTCCATTCCCTCTGGTGGCTGTGCCTGTCTTAGGTTGTTTCCCTCTGGAAATATTACCTGTCATTGACTATCCAGCCAAGCGGGGGTGGGGGGAGCCTTAGAGATTGACGTTGCTTGAAGGGCCATATTGACCCAAGGGCTTTCAGGGAGATTGACGTTGCTTGAAGGGCCATATTGACCCAAGGGCTTTCAGGGCTCTCATTATGGGCCACCTCTTCTACCACCTGTGTGAACATTATGACAGAGGTGGGGTTGTGCCTTGCAGGGGACACAACCTGATGAATGGCATAAGGCCCCAAGATGAAAGTGGCTAAGGGGGCCTGGCAGGGAGGACAGCAGGGTGGTGAGTCACGGGAAACTTGAAAGCCAGCTTTAGAACCAATCACTATCAGCTTTGCATTATTATTATTATTATTTTTTTTTTTTTGCTCTTTTCTAGCCCTTCTCTAAGCCTAGCTAGGGAATCCTTGACCACTCCAGAGTGGTCGGCGTAGAAGCAGCACTTTTCTTTGAATTCAGCACATAGTCCTCCTTGCTGTAAGAACAACAGGTCTAGTCTGCATCGATTCTGTAAAAGAACTTCAATTGGTGATGTTAGCAATTTTTTTTTTTTTTTTATATATATACAGACACTTCCAAGCGGCTTGTATGACCTCCCAGGTTTGGTTGGCTGGCTCCTGGAGACCCTCCCCAGGGGCAGAGGCCCTTGTTTACCTTAGGAGGGTGGCCACTTGGAGCATCCACAAAGGGTTCATAATGCAGTCTGAAACATACAAACAATAAACTCCTCAGGGTCCTCAGTACCCTGGGTGTCTGGTAAGAACCTAAGAATTTTGGCTGGGACCCATATAGGGGTTGACTCACTGAGGGGGAAGACACAACCAAACCCTCGACCCATAGTTAGCAACGGGTCAGGGCCCCTCCCCAGGCCTGTTAAGGAGTCTTTCCATTTCACTTGGACTTCCAGGCACTGTGGCTGAGCTGACCCGTGTTTCTGGAAGGCAGACAAAGGTTCATTTTTGGAAAAATTTAGGATGTTTAAAGTTAGGAGTGCCTGTCCTAACTGCTGATGAGGGCTGGTGACTCCCCCTTTTTGT
>NW_007731567.1:109599-110828 GCF_000696425.1 Galeopterus variegatus
AGATTGGCCACATATAAGCTGTCTGTAAAAAGGTTAATGGGGTCTGGCACCTTTTGTAGGGCAATGAGTATAGCAAAGAGCTCTTTGTATTGTGCTGACCCGTCACAGGGGTGAAAATGAGTAGCAGGGGCCGACTGTGATGTGGTGCATAGGGGTTTGTAAATAATTACAGCAGCCCCTGATTTGCCACCGTCCGTGAAGACATTGTAGGCGTCTACCAGGGGGTTGGCTACAAAAAGCTGTGAGTTGGTCCATGACAGCTCTTTGAAGGCGGAGACTGATTTACTGTTGCCATAGTGGCAATCAACAACCCCAAGGTACCCTTCTAGGGCCACTGCCAGCTGGTTTTGATATTGAGCTAAACATGTAAAATCTGCCAAGCGGAAGGGGATGACAATTTTCTGTGGTTCCTTTGCAAAACATCTTAGTGAGCATTCCCTTCCTTTCATTATTAAGTCAGCAGCTTGGTTCAAAGTGGTGTACACCTGGGGGGCCCCTCCTAGGGATAAGTGCACCCATTGGAGTAGCTCCCTGCTTTGGGTTAGGGCAGCCATGTACGTGGTGTTAGTGGCCATGAGCCATAACTCTATAGGGGACTCAGGGTCATATCGTTTCAACTGGGCGCTGTTTAGGAGATCTTGGACTGACTTTAAAAGCTGACAGCACTCAGACGGAAGCATGAAGGGGGTGCTGGGGTCAGAAGCATGCAGTAGGGCAAACAGGGGAGCGAGCTGGCCAGTGGAAAGGGGACTCCATGAGTGTAGCCAATTTATTTCGCCTAGAAGCTTTTGTAATTGAGGGAGAGTATACGAATTTGAGATGGTTAGCTGAGCCTTTAATGGGCTAGCCTTTTCTAACATTAAAAGTGTGCCCAGAATTTTAAACGGGGGTATGGTCTGGACCTTATCAGCTGACACCTGTAACCCTCGTTTAGTCAAGCAGGAGAGAGTTAGGCTGAGTGCATGAGATAAGTCCGTGGGCATTGGTGCCCCAAGAATTATGTCATCCATGTAAAGATAAAGAACTACATGTGGCAGCTGTTTTACAGGATTAAGCAACTGAGAAACAAACATTTGGCAAAATGAGGGACTATTAGCCATGCCTTGAGGAAGCACCACCCACTCAAACCACCAATCGGGACACTGAAAGTTTACAGAGGGGATAGAAAAGGCAAACTTTTCACAATCATTCGGGTGCAGTGGGATGGAGAAAAAGCAGACCTTGATATC
>NW_007731567.1:111167-132281 GCF_000696425.1 Galeopterus variegatus
TCCCATGTTGGGGATTTTCCCCCTACCCCCAAAATTTGGGGGCCTGGAACTAACTTCCAACTTGAAGGGACTTCTTCCTGTCTAAGGACTGTTCGATCCGCCCCTGTGTCAACGAGGCATCAGAACTCTTTACCTTGAATTTTAAGATTCATTTTTGGTCTTAAACCAGTGACAATAGGTATAGTCCAATGAGCCTGGGATACTGGTCACCTGGAAGGGCATGGAGGCGCTGGCTTTGTATCCCCTTGGGGTGATGGGGCTGGGGATCACCCCTCCTCTAGTTTAAAGGCTTTCCATCCTTTTCAAATTTAGACTGGCACTCACGCTTCCAATGAAGCCCTTTACTGCATCTAGGGCACGGCGTAGAAGGGAGTTTTTTTTATTTTTCCGGTTGGGACAGTCCCTTTTGAAATGACCTGGTTCCCCACAGCCATAACATTGACCCCTATAGGAGGGTTGGCTGGGGCTCTCCTTAGGGATCCTGACACTAAGAGCCTGGGTCATAGCACTTGCAAGGGTTTCTGCTTGAGCTTGTAGAGCGGAAGATAAGGCCCTGGTTTGTTGTTGGTAGCTTCCAACGTCTCTACTGGCAATGACCCACTTTTCCATAGAACGATCTTTGAGCCTGGCACAGGCAAGCTTGTGGTTGGCAGTCATGCCGTCCCACACTAGCATTTTTACAAACTGGTCCCGGAGAGGACCTGGGGGAAACTTTCTCTGTATACTCTGCTCCACCCGAACTATGAAAGAGGGCAGGTCCTCGGAGGGTCACTGGGTTACCCCGGCCATTGAGGGCTCACGGGGCCCTTCAGCCAACTTTTTCCATGCAGCTAATGCTGTTGCCCTAACCTGGTCCTGGTAGGGGGCTGGGATAGCAGCCTGTTGGATTCCAGTACTAAACTGATCTGCTGTTCCAGACAGCATGCCAAAGCTGATAGGGAAGGGTGGGTTGGCTGCTTGGTTTATCTCTGCCTGCACATGGCACTCTTCCTTAAAGAAGGCACATAATTTGATAAACAGATTTGGAGGGAGGACAGCCTTACAGAGCATTTTCCAATCTTGGGTTGTACAGGATTGATGTCCTAAGCCCTGGAGGATGGTTTCTGCCCATGGGGAATTGGGCCCATCCTCTGCAACAGGCTTTTTCAGCTCTTTAAGATCATGAGCTTCCCAAGGGTACCAAGTGGCTGGCCTATTTCCACTGGGAGCAACGTTAACCTGATAGGCCTGAGGGGCCACTTCCCCCCATGGGCTGTGGATGGCTGGATGTTCCCAGTGAGCCATGACAGGAAAAGCCTGCGGCTCTGCCGAGGATGTTTTTAAAGGTGGACTAGCCTCCTGTACTTCTTCAGGTGCTGCTTTCTCTCCTTTGGCTAAACTTTGGCGGGGTGAATATGCTGGGAGAGGAGGGTACAGAGTAGGGACATAGGTTTTGCTCAATGGCTCAGGGCCTTGCACTGGCAGCTTTGTTTCCTTTTCTTTTCTCTCATCGAACTGCGCCCAATCCCTTTCTGCCCCTTCCTGATGCTCAGGACAGAAGCAAAGTTCTAGGGCAGAGATGGTTAGATAGAACCCTAAGGGGGGGTCTAGCCCATGACTAATCTCGATCTTTCTGGCCAAGGTCTGTACCCGATCCCAAGTCTCATACGAGAACAAGTCGGACGAAGGTGCCCAAGGGGCAACCTTCACGACATGACGCCAGGCATCGGCGGCCGTGGAGTCAGATATTTCTAAGCCTCTGCTTTTTAACATGTACTTTAGAGCCTTGCAGGCTGTCTCATCACTTTTTCCATACACACCTCCCATGTTTCCCTGTAAGGAAGGGACAAAGGGAGCACAGGGCAGAGAAGTGCAGGAACTTCCCCCTGTTATGGTACTCACCCGAGACGCAGGTGGATTACTTCACGGCGACTACTGCAGTTGCGCTGGCCACTCTGCTGCTTGATCACCCTTTGTTGACCTTCTTTCAGGACCAAGCAGCTGGGGGCATCACTCGCTCATTTTTCTTTCATCCACGAGTTTTTAAAAAATGCCTCACACGGGGCACCACTCTGTCGGGTCCGCCGCCAGCAGCCGACCCGTACAGCCCTAGCCTTGTTCCTTTCAGTGGGTGAGCGAACGGCCCGTGATTCCTCTTTCCCTCCGGTCCCCTTTTGAAGGAGACAGGGGAAGACAGCCGTGAAGAGAGGTGAGCACACCACAGGCCCCAAACCAGCCCAGTTAAAGGACACTCAGACACGGTGGGGGTTCTGTCAAGCAGTTCCGTTTACCAACACACAAGCATTGGCTTTTAAAGGTAAATGGCAAAGGCAGGTTTTTTATATCCTCCAATCAGCTTAAGGGTTAAGGGCATGTGTCCTGTCTCAATGCCTAGCTATTGCAATTATGCAGTGTTCACAAGTGCGGCCAATAAGGGCTAAGGCAAAGTTCCCGCAGACACTCCCACCCTGCTTTCTCCCGGTGCCATCTTAGGCTGCCACATTAATCCACTTATAATGTCACTTTAAGGTGGTGTTAGTTTTTTAGAGGCCCAAAATAAAACAAAATACCAAATGATGTAAGATGGTACAAAAATCACTAAATCATTCTAATAATTATTTTGTTCTATATTTATATATTTATACATCACATTAACTGTCATATGATCTGAGAAGCTCATAATTTGGCACTGAGTCTGGGGTAGTCTGCTTTTATTTGCTTTACTGTATCACTTCTAATTTAAGTCATAAAGCATTATTTTAATTATGAAACTTAACATTGAAGTTGTATAGATAATTGTGTGATTTTTAAAACAAATGGCTAGTCTTTACTGCAAGTCCAAGAGAGTAGGAAAAAATTTCCCTCTTCCAACAATTCTATCTTTATAATAATATGCCAGCCAGTCAATACATTGTTGTTAATAAAAGAATGAACTAATGAAATGTAAGTTTCTAGAACTTTATATTAAAATATATGGTAGACCACTGTGAAAAGTTTAGGAAATTTAAAATATTTGAATATACAGGCACCAGGGACTGGACCCCCCTCCCACAACCAGGCACACCATGCCAGCACCTCGGGGCCCACCTGGGGACTCAACATATGGAGGCACGGACCAGACACACCCCACAAACAGGCACACAGCTAGCACCAAGGAGCATGCCAAAAATATCACCTCCGTGTGGGTGGTCCACCACAGCCACCACAATAACCGTGGCTGCCACAAAAGCAGATAGAGGACACAACCACCATGCAAATGGTCCGCCAACCACTGGAGTGCATTGACACAAGGAGAGTCACTAGCAGAGATAAAGAAAAGAAAAGGAGGTCTCTCTCCACAAAGCCCATTTCAGAGTGACAGAAGAAGCAACTGCCCTATGATAATATTGGGGGACCTGATCATACCTCTCAGCATTGGACAGATCATCTAGGCAAAAATTAAAAGAATAACCATTATTCTTTCAGAAGGAGAGAAGAAATCTAGGATAAATGAGATTGGACAAGCGGCATAAAGAATAATTATGATTTGTAACAATATGTATGCTACTAATATTGAATTGATCAACATATCTCAATGTTGAACCACCAAAATATGTATAATTGATTTTGATTCAATAAATAAAATAAATTAAATTTTTTTTAAAAAATTGAGTATACATGTGATTAGGAAAAATACTTAAAAAATCTCAGGGCAAAAAGTGATTATAATTACCTGGACAGCAATACTAAATGAAGGTTTCACATCCAAATCTATAAAATATAATTTGTGAGTACAAATCACAGATGAATTTAATGAGAGTTTTAAAAAGTTAAAATCAATCACAACAAAAAATCTTTAAAATACATAAAAACTAAAATAAATTATAAAGCTGAAAGCTTTTACCTTTGGAACAGGAACAAGAGAAGGATACCCACTCTCACCACTCCTATTTAACATAGTATTGGAAATATTAGCTAGAGCAATCAGGCAAGAGAAAGAAATAAAGGACATCCAGATTGGAAACAACAAAGTCAAACTATCCCTGTTTGCAGATGACATGATCCTATATATAGAAAAACCTAAAGACTCTACCAAAAAACTTAGAGCTGATTAAAGACTTCAGAAATGTTGCAGGATACAAAACCAACACTCAAAAATCAGTAGCATTCTTATACAATAATGAACGAGCAGAAAAAGAAATCAAGAAAGGTAGCCCATTTAAAATAATCACCCCCAAAATAAAATGTCTAGTAATCAATTTGACCAAGTAAGTGAAAGATCCCTAAAACTAAAACTATAAAATACTACGGAAAGAAATTAAAGAGGATGCAAAAAGGTGGAAAGAAATCCCATATTCTTGGATTGGAAGAAGTAACACTGTGAAAATGTTCATACTACCCAAATGCAATCTACAGATCCTATCAACAAAAACAAAAACAAACAAACAAACAAAAACAATGGCATTCTTCACAGAAATAGAAAAATTCAATCCTGACATTCAAATGGAACAACAAAGGACCCCAAATAGCCAAAGCAATCCTGACCAAAAAATAAATAAGGCTGGAGCCATTGCACTACCAGACTGAAAAAAAAGCTACTGTAACCAAAACAGCATGGTTCTGGCATAAAAACAAACACTGGGGCCAGTGGAACAGAAAGGAAAAGGCGGAAGTCAACCCACATACTTTTCAGCCAACTGATCTTTGACAAAGGCCACAAAAACATGCATTGGAGAAAAGACTGCCTCTTCAATAAATGGGGCTGGGACAATTGGGTATTTATGTGCAGAAGAATGAAACTAGACCTGTACCTCTCATCATATTCCAAAATAAACTTAAGATGGATTAAAACATAAGTATAAAACACCAAACCATAAAACTACTAAAAAAAAAAAAATCTAGGAGGAAACACTTCAAGCAGTAAGACTGGGTAACGACTTTATGAATAAGACCCAAAAAGCACAAGCAACAAAAGAAAAAATAAACAAATGGGCTTATATCAAATTCAAAAGCATCTGTACAGCAAAGAAAGCAACAGAGTGGAAAGACAGCCTGTGGAATGGGAGAAAATATTTGCAAACTGTAAATTTACAAGGAACTAATATCCAGAATGTACAGGAACCCATACAACCTCACAGTTAAAAAATAAAATTAAAAAAAATAAATAAAAAAAAATGGGCAAAGCAGCTGACCAGGCATTTCTCCAAGGAAGACATAGCCAAGACACAATTCAAAAAATGCTCAACATCACTCAGCATCAGGGAAATGTAAATCAGAACCAAACTATCATCTCAGCCCAGATAGACTGTCTATTATCAAAAACACAGAGAATAACAAATGCTGGCAAGGATGTGGAGAAAGGGGAATCCTCTTAAACTGTTGGTGGAACTGTAAATTGGTGCAGCCATAATGGAAAACAGTATGAAGGTTCTTCAAACAACTACAGATAGAACTGCCATATGATCCAGTAGTCCCACTGCTGAGTGCATACCAAAAGAAATGGAAGTCATCTTGTCAAAGGGATAAGTGCACTCCCATGTCATCTCAGCTCTATCTACAACAGCCAAACTATGGAACCAACCTAAATGTCCATCAGTGGATGATTGAATAAGGAAATTGTGGTATATACACACAATGGAATACTACTCAGCTGTAAAAAAGAATGAAATTGTGCTATTTGCAGCAACATGAAGGAGGCTGGAGAAAATTATGTTAAGTGAAATAGGCAGACGTGGAAAGAGAAATACCATATGTGATCAATCATAAGTGTCTAAGAAAGAAAGAAAGACAGAAAGACAGAAGGACAGAAAGAAAGATAAGACTATGATAATACATTGATCTTTCAGAAGGAGAGAACAAAACAATGGTTACTAGAGATGTAGGTGGGAGAAGCGGATTTGGAGAGAATTAGGTAAGGGGCATAAGGAATAACAACCATTTGCAATAATGAACATGGTAATCATATTGATTTGATCAACACATGTTGTACACAGGTGGTGGTAGTCAACATTGTATCCCCAAAATATGTATAATCAATTATGCTTCAATTAAAAATTTTTAAAAAATAAAACAACACTTTCCTGATACCACATAAAAATGTGGAAACCAAATGCAAAAAAAACAGTAAATATAAAAGTTAGAATTGTAAATCTAATAGAAGATTGTGTAGGAGAATATTATTGTGACTTGAATGTGAAGAAAGACTTGTTAAACAATCAGAAAATAAAACACAAGACAAGTATTTTAAATTAACAAAGCAGATAAGTAACAAAGAAAAGCAAACAAAAGCCCAAAATAAGATATTTGCAAGATCTAGATTTGACCATGGTTTACCAATTTGAAATGAAAAATCAAATTGGATGATTCAGGGAATCTGTTAGGAAACACACACACACACATATACACACACATACACACACACTTGTATATGTGTGTGTGTGTATATATATATATATGTATATGTCTCACACAAGATAAACTCTCAAAGTCTGTGGCAATGTAAGAGATGGTCCAAATCAAATTAAATAAGTGAAGGAATACACAATTTCATTCATCAAAATACAGATAATCATAAAAATAGATTATCAAATTGTAGCTTTGGGTATGGATGCTTGGAAAAAGCTTTCCTGGAAAGATAGAAACTTTTGAAAAGTTAGTAAATTGAACAAGTCATTCTGGAAAGCAATATTGCAATATTTAATTAAATTAACTTTGGGTGTGCCCTTTGACCTAATGAACCAATTCTAGGCCAATTTTATGATAAAAGTAATAGCGTTCTGTGCTATTTGTGTTATCATGGTGGTAATTTAGTGAGCATCAGTAAAAAAGAATCTGCATCTAGTAAAATATACACTTTTCTACAGAAACACAGAAACGTCTTTAAATTCATAGCACAATCCCAATCATGCAAAAGTAAAACCATTCAGCAAAACTCCATTATGCACTTTGCAGACATGCATATTTAAGGATGTTTGTCAAAAATATCAGAGTAAGTGTATATGATAGTGCTGGGGTTGGGGGAGGAAACTGAATGGGAATGAGAATTAAATGGAAACATTTAATGCCATAAAGGGTTTTACATGAATGTGTGGATATGATATGCTGTGAACTTTAGAGAAACATTAATTGAACTCTCTGCCCCTAAAATATATAGTTTAAATTAAATTTTAAATATATTTTCATAACAATTTTTTTTAAGAAATCACCTCCTTTGGAAGAGGTATCGTATCAGTACACAACATTCAGAATAGGGAATTATGCATTGTTTATGTCAATTCAGTATTGCTGTCAGAAGAGTGATTACAGACCAGAATATGGTGAAACAAGTAATATTATGAAATAATTCCATTGCAAGACAGGTAGCCAGACTAAATAGAATGCATGACTGCTAAATATGTATGGAATTCATCCATTTGAAAAATATTCCTACTGGATAATGAATGTAATTGCAAATGAAATCGGTGCACTCTCCAGGTCACTTTTTGATATTTGCGAAAAATGATCAAGATGCAAAGAAATGTGAGCAACTGAGATCCCAATTTTAAAAACATGTTGATCTCTCAAATTAAGAATTAATAAAGATAAAATTTACCTGTTAGATTTTTTTAAAAAGTTTGAACCTCATTTAAATGCTATTTTAAAAGTTATTAGTTATTAGAACACAGTTTAAGTTTCAGCTTAAGCAATGTAACTACTATGATTATCATATTCAAAAAAATCACATTTTCTATTTTGATAGGACTCTAGACTAGTAAGAACTGTAGGTACAGTAACTGAAACGTTGAATGATATAATTAAGAAAAATATAGATCCCTAATATATGTATTTCCACTTCCAGCTATATGGAATCTAAGGCACAAAATTTAATCCCTTGCATTAGACAACTAGAAAATAGAAAAAATGTGAATTAATGCTCACTATGTATTGGATACCAGGCAGCACATGACTGTAATCCACGAAAGAAGAAAAATAAATGGAGTGATCCCCATGATTGTTCAGGTTTAGTTCTAGGAGGCAGGTTCCTTCAGTGCCAGGAAACAGCTATCAGTGTTACTTAGTAGAAGAGACACAGACAGACATCAGAGAGTCCAAGATATATAGAAAAGAGGGAGATATAGACAGAGAAAGAGCTTCACAAACTTCAGAAGGGCCCTCTGAATCTTTGGCTGAGTACTAATCTATGAATGTGTGTTCATATGTTCATATGTTCAAACACGTTCAAAAAAATGAGCATGATAAAGAGAAACATGAAATATATTTTTAAAAGACTCAAGTTGAAATTCTGGAGAAGAAAAATAAAGACTCTGAAATTTTAAAAAAATAGGTGAAATGAATAAACAGACACTGCAGAAGAAAAAAGTTGGTGAACTTGAAAATAGAGCATAGGTACAAGATTGAAAACAAAATGGAAAAAAGCACCAGTTACTTGTGAGACAACATCAAACAGACTATCATATGAGGAAATTGAGGCACAGAAGGAAGTAGGAAAAAACCGTAAGAATGAAATAATGTCTAACTTATTCACAAAAGTACTGAAAACTATAAATCTATGAATCCAATAATTTCAGCATGGATGAATCTCAAGATCTTTAAGCAAAATAAAAGATGCTGGACACAAAAGAGTACATACTGTAGATTCTATTTACATTCAATTCTAGAAATCATAGAAATATCATGACAGAAAGCAGATTAAGGAATTTCCCAGGCTTGGGGATAGCAAGAGGAAGTCAACAGACATGAGAGAACTTTCTAAGGTTATAGAAATGTTTCATAGCATGATTTTATGGTGAATAATCAACAGTATATATTTGGCAAACCTAAAGGAATTGGTAAATTTTAATGCAAATGGTACCTCAATTGAGATAATTTTAAAGAAATTATTTGAATGTTTAGAATATAGAAAAACACAAATTAGGAGATTACCAAGTATGTACATTCTATCTACACTGAGCCATCTTTTATAGAATTTTGACACAATCAAAGAAGAGTATTCTAAAATAATTTCTTGTAAAGTTGAGACAATCAGTTTCTATTATATCCCCAACAAAATTTGTTTCAATGTTCCTGAATTTTCCAGATTGCTGTTAATTCACCATTTAAATAGATGTTTCTCCATTATGTAAGTTCATATACTTGATTGAAAAGTATGGAGTGGCTGGCCATGTTTGATAGAAATTGTGCTCAATGTTAGATGAAATTTATATTGTGTTAACATACCTAGACTACCTCCATTCACAACTGGTTTTACTGGTCATATAACTCGTTAAGGTGGTTACCTAGAGAAACTCCTGTAGAGCATTTAGAGAGTGAGATTGAAAGAGGGTCTATTTTGAAGCTCAAACATGTCATTTAATTGCAGGCTTACCTTTTTGATATAGGTTGGCCTGTAATGGCTCTACATTTATCTAGGTAATTTTTTACCTCTAACTCCCAGATGTGCGTGTTTAGCTCCGTGACAAAGAATGGATGTCTGTAGGGCATCCATACTACCAAAGTCAGAAGCACAATAATTGACATAAGATTTAGTCCACCCTTGTAGGTGCCAGCCTCTGCTTGCGAGTTTCAGCTTCTTATTTTTCCCTGACTTTCATTCATTTAGCTCTCTTTGTTTGATGTCTTGTGAAGTTCAAGCTCTAGAAACAGACAGAAAGACAGTAACACCACAGCAAAGACATTGACCCATTTGCACAATTATATAAAGTTCAATGTGTGTAATATATATGTGTAAGTACATATGCACATGTATGTAATTAAACTGCATGTCAGGAATATCATGTGTAGCAATAGATTTCTTGGTATCTTGATGTATATAAGTAATAAAATAACCAATAAATTATTTATTTACAGAAATTATGTGAGCAAACATTGATTGTTCTTCACATAAACCAAGAATAATTGTAATTTCATAACATATGAAGGAAAAGGAAAGAAAAACAGAAGGTAGGTAGAGGGCATAAATATAAAATTAAACAGCCTTATTTAGTCTTTGTTAAAGATAATTCAAGATATATTGATTTGGCAAATATTATAAAATGATATATTTGAAAATAAAAATAAATACCTTTCCTTTCAGCATTTAAAAACGATCTTTAGTTTTAATATCTATTAACCCATTTAGCAATTTGGGCACCTCCAGATAAATACTATTCTGATCAATATAATTATTATACAATTTATACATATTTAGAATATTTAGAAATATTCTGTTTCTTACTATCATAACATAGATAATAAATTTAGTTTGGGATATTATATATGTATGTGTATATGAATATATCAGGAAAATATTAGTATTTATAAGACAATCATTTGGGTTCCACAGACATAAATATATGGATAGATACAGCAATAACTAAAATAACATGTGTTTATAAATTTATATGAAACACAAATAATGTTAGAGAAAGAAGGGATTATCATGTGTCTAGCTCCAAAAGAGAAAAAGTGAATTAGATTTCAATTCAATGATTAATGCAGAGGATGTGGAAACATGCAATTCTTCATCATTATTATAATCATATTGTTCATGAATTGTAGCTAACTTTGCATAAATTGATGCCTATTGCTATGATCTAAACTATAATTACAGTACTTATCATAATCATCTTTTTATGTATTTTGTTTCAAATACATAAGTAGGTAAGGGTGTCTTAAGTTCACATTATAATATGAAAATACATAGGATTAGACTTTTTACCTAAGAAAATTTCTTGAAAAATAAATGCAAACATTTTTTAAAAATGTGAGAAGCAGTTAAAAAAAAATCAAGAATTACATAATGCAAAATTGTTATAGTGTGCTGAATGCTATTCTAAACATGTTCTCAAAGATTTTATTACAGTCTTCATTAAACAGTATCAAGGATTTTAATGGAGCAGAAGGGAAAAGAATGTATGGTTCAGCATTGCCAATTGCCATTCAACAATCCTTGTCTTCACTATGTCTTCTGAAATGTTGCACTCATAGAACATTAAAATATCACAATATATCTTGTTGACTGGCAAGATGACAGCTCTGAGGCTAGTTGTACAGCCACTAAGAAACTAATTAGCATTATTACAAAGGATTGTATATGGTAATTAGCAATTAAACTTAAACTTTCAGAGTAAAAGCTGGTTTTCCCTAGAGGAAACTCTGCATAGATTATTGCTGAAAAAGAATTTAACAATTTTATTTTCATACGCCAGGTTCATAATTAAGAATCTTTGCTGCAGCCATAACTATTTAAATGTGTCATGTACACCTGTAACTTGGAATACATGTCTATGTACTGAATAATAATGCTTCAATTTTATCAATATTACATTGTGACTCTTTAAAATCTTCAGACTAAATACTGTTAAAATATTTGACCACATATTTATTAAATATATATTTTCAATAAACAAGAAAACACATATAAAGATATGAACTATTTATAAACATATCCCAGTAAATTTTTGAGACATCTGGGAACAGATGTTCTGAAAAACATAACCTCCATTATGTTCAAACCTGTTACACTTCTTTTCACTGTGTAACAGATACAAGAAAAAAAAAATTATGTGAATTCTCAAGCACTATGTATGCACTGAGGCCCAGACAGACTGCACTTCAGTAATTTCTACATTAGGAGAAACAAAACTGAGTGTGGCAGCTGCTTCCAAAGTTAGCTTCTCCCTTTCATTGTAAAGACAAGGAAGTTTTACAAGAAAATTCAGTTGATTTAACCATTACAGAAACACAAGGATATCAGCAGAATTATGGCTAACAAATGGAAAACTAGTAACATCACTGAAATAAGCAAAGTGGAATTCCATAATGCAATTTGCAAAAGGTTAAGTCGATGTACCAACAAAAGCTTGATCTTAGCAAACACTGTATTTCCCTACAGCAATTTCCCTAGCATTTTTGCATATTAATCAAGTAACTTGTCTGTCCTTGAGCCAGCAACCTTGCTGTGTTACAATTCTATATCCACAACAGAGACTTTAGCCTGGGGAAAGTTTCCTGTCTTTTGCAAGGTTAATAATTCTATATGTAATTCCAAAAGGTGAGGCTAAACCTGAGACTATAGGGCTTTGGAAAACTAGGCCCTGTGAAATACTCTTGCATTATAGTATGGTCCACATCTCCCTGTTTTGTTTATTTAATTAAAAGCAAAAGCAAAAGATATATATCAGGTTTTTACAGTTAAGACAAAAGCATTTAAAGCAAAGTTAGTATCATTTAGCACAGCAAGTCCTTTTCATTTACTTCAGGTGAGGACTGATGATGTCATCATCTCTCAGAGCTGTTCCATCAGCATCATTCCAGGGGCTGTGAATTGGGGTGCAATTACCAGTTTTTGAAACTCTAGAATGGGCTTATGTTCCATATAATAGTTGATTTTGAGTCCAGAGAGCTTGTTAATATTCATCTGTCCAGGAAATTACTTTTTCCAAAGCATCTAGTCTTTGTAGAATTTCTTGATCAATTATAAATCTTTTGTTTAGAAATACAATGTCTCATCCAAGTTACAAACACCCTGGTTAAAGCCAGGAAAATTTAGAGAACTACTTTTGTAGATAAGATATTATTTCCCCCTTTATGATCAAGGCATTCCTCATTAAAGCATAGATGATCAATATTTTGATTGAAAAAGTTTTACTTTTCTTTGTATAAATCCCTTCATGCTGGGAAGGCTCATTCCCAGTTGGTCCTTTCTCATATTGGGGGGAAGATGAAGCAGCTGGGTGAAACAGCAGTTAGGCCAAATTAGGGCAACATCAATAGGGGTCAGCAACTTAGAAGAGACATGCTATCTTATAATCAAAGTTCTAAATTATGTCCTGTTATAAAGAGAGAGATAATTTTAATTGAACTCATAAAAATAGCCACATTTTCATAATAATCATAAAGATACTTAAAGTTATTAAACTTGGGGGGAATCAAATAGAGAGAAAGCAAAATCTTTAATTTCTGTTTTAAATGATATTTTACCAAACTGTTGTCAGTTATAGACAGCTTAAGAGAGAGAGAGAGTTTTCTTAAATCTGGAAAACAAAACATTAAAAAAACCAACAGTGTTTCAAAACAAGGAAGTTGTAAAAACCCATAATTCTTTTTAATCAGTTCATTAGTTAACTTTTGTTCTTTTGACCTTGGTGAGCAATTTTACAAACCCATCAGTTTTTTCATGAGAATTTTGTAAATTTAGTTTAAAAGTATGAACTCAAAGTTTGTCTGGAAACTGCACCTATCATAGTTTTTTCATGAAATATTTGAAGACATGACATTTTAAAATTATGATTGAACCAAGATTATGACCAGTAGCATTTATATCAAGAGACAGATATTTAACAACCTTACAAGATTTGGGAACACATATTAATAACATTTTAATACTGACAATACTTTCCCATATAGTCTAATTTATCAAATAAGCCAATTAGTTTTGATGCATCTCTTATATATCCTTTGAGAAGCTCCAGGGCCCTTGGAACTCCTCAAAGTTAGTTTAAACCAAAAGGTTGAGCTTTCAGAATTTAGTTTTGGAAAGTTTATCAAATAACAAAGGCTTAAAACACTTAGTTGAATAGGATCACAAATTACTACAAAAATTAAAGCCAAATTGACAAAGGATTTCAAAGGCAGAGAGCACAAGAAATGAACATGAAACATTTTTTTTAAACCAGTCATCTAAAGGATAAAGAAAAACTTTTAAAATTTTGTATTAAGAACACTTAAGTGAAAAGACCTCTAGTAATCCTGTTTGATTAGTAAACCCAGGCAATAATAAGAACATTTTTATACATTCAGGTTAGTAAGTAGGCATCAACTTGTTAGAGCAGATTGCGCAGATCCCAGTTTGTGTCTCAGCTATTTCTACCAAATACATGTTTATGGTTTTCCAGTCAAAAACTTGGTGTATTAAATCTATACCCTTATCAGATAATGTTAACTAGGGTCTATGAGATATTGGGCATAGGTCCCCTTTCACTAGCCATCCTTGGTCCCAGGTTTCCACATGTCATTTAGGGCCATATGGAATCCACAGAGGCCATGTGGAGCAAAGATAATGTCTAAAATTTATTGTTCCTCCCAGTATGGCCAGGAGGCAGAACTGAGATAAAGAAGAGGCATACTGACCTAGAGACAAATTTAGGTAAAAGGTTTAAATCAAATTTTGAAGAGATATTTATTTTATCAAAACTTTAGAAAATTAAAGTCACATGAACTTGAAAAGTATACTTATTCATTTAATGAGTGTGCATTAATTATAAGCCAATTTGGTACCATGCAGACAATACAAACACACATACAGACATGAACATGTGGACATAACATACAGCTTACATACATATATATAAAGACATAAACAACAAAAACAAATAAGGATCTTATAGGTTTTGTTTGAAAATTAATAAAAAAAAATACTAGTATAAAAGGACAGTCAAGCTTAGATTATGTTTCTAAAGAATGTTAAAGCTTATCTGTGAGGCCTCACCCTGTTTTAGAGAAAGCAAGGTAACAAATTTCCATTGTAAAACAAAGTATGCAAGCCTTTTCAAGGAGATTCAGAGAAAGGATGGCCAGAAACACATTTTCTAATGTGGGAGGAGATGAATTGGGGCTACTCTTTGATGAATGAGACCTTTTAATTTACCCCAGGTTGGTTTGGAGCTTGTTGTCATCATTGTCATTAATGGTGGGCTCCTGTAGGTCAGAGTGGACATGGTTACTGGCACCATCATCACTGGTGGTCTGTTGTGTACCATTCCCAGTGGGATGGATTGAGGTGTGATGGTGAGATGTTGAGACTCTGGGATCAGATTTGATTCTTCGTCTGGTTTGGGGTTCCATATGATAAGGTTTGCCAACCTTTGCAGGGATCCATAGCAGGCCTGGGGTGAAAGAACAGATGCATGCCCTCTCCTGCATGTTAACAATTCTACAGGTCCCAACCATTGTGGTCCTGTGAGCAGGTGGCAGTATAAAAACAAGGGTTTAGGTCTCTTTTTTTTGGAGGGATAAAGTGTCATTCTGTGGCCATTAATTTCTGAGAGTTATGATTTAAGAAATTTAGTGTAAACAGAGCTTTAAAGACCTGTTCATGAGGGTCCATTCCTATATCTATATCACCCCTCCTTTGTTTACTTATTTGAGATTTAAGAAGGCCATTAGCTCTTTCAACAATTGCCTGGCCAGTGGGGTTAAATGGGGTTCTTGTGACATATTTAATGTTTCAGTTGTCACAGAATACTTGAAAGAATTTGGAGGTGTCTGCCTGTCCATTATCTGTTTTAATTTGATTTGGAATCCCCATGGCAGAAAAGGCAGAAAGACAATGCTTTTTTTTTTTTTTTTTTTTTTTTTTTTTTTTTTTAACATGTTTAGCAGTTTCTCCTGTTTGGGCAGTGGCATGAATAAGATCAGAGTAAGCATCTACAGTAACATGTAAATATTTAAGATGTCCAAAAGGAGCACAATGAGTGACATCTGTTTGCCAAATTTCATTACCTTTTATTCCTCAAGCATTAACTACTCCAGGGAAATTAGATTTAGAAAACCTCTGACAATTGAAACAGCATGAACAATATCCTGAGCTTGCCTGTAAGAGATCTGATGCATGTTAGCCAGAGCTCCTGCACCCTGATGAAAAAACTGATGAGAATCAATAGCTTTTTGTAAAGCATTATTATACATAACAAATTGATCAGCCATATAATTTCCAATTGAAAAAGAGCCAGGAAGACCAGAATGAAAATGCATGTGAGTTACATAGAAAGGATGATGTCTTTTTTGAATAAATTTTTGTAAATGTTGAAACATTTCAACTAAAAGAAAATCATTTCCTTCATGGATATATACATTTTGAATTACCTGTAAGGCTCCAACTACATAAGCAGAGTCAGGTACTAAATTAAGTGGCTGATTGAAAGTACGTTAAGCTGCAATGGCAGTGGCCAATTCAGCCCTCTGAGTGGACTTATGATGAATAGTAAGGAAATTTTTCCAGATTCCCTGTTCCTCCAATGTTATAGATCCCTTCCCTGATCTGCCAGAACCATCAATAAACACAGTTAGCACTTAAGGGAGGAGAGTAGTGGATAAACAGGATTTTAATTGAATAGGGAGTAACTGAAGTCCTTGAAAAATTTTATCATGGGGTAATGAGAATTGTATCTTACCAACCAAATCAGCCATAGTTATCTGTAAAGACTTGGATTGTTCAAGGGCAGTGTAAAAAATCAGCCTTAGAAAGACCAGGATTAATAATATCAGGATTATATCCAGTTAATTCTTGACAACGGTGTCTTCCCCTAATGAGTAAATGAATATATTGTTCTAATTTAGTATATAATTATTGTTTTTGTTGATGGGGTAAAAAAATCTATTCACTGACTCCTATCTGAGGAAGAAATTGACAAAGCAAACCTGTGGGACTATGTGGGTTGTTTAAAATAATGAAAGGAATGACTTAAGAATTAACAATATGTGTTAATTGTCTGGAATGTAAAAAGGATTCAATCTGTGTTATTTCTAATGTTGCTTCTTCAGATAAGTAATGAGGGGAGGACAGATCAGGGTCTCCCTTTAAGGTAGTAAACAAATGTTGTAATTGATAAGTAGGACTACACATAGAAGGGTGGAGTCAGTTAATATAGCTAAGTATTTTTGTAAATCATTTAAAGTAAAAGGTTCCTGAATATGGAAAGATACATTTTGTGGCCATATGTTTCTCTGAGTGATCAAAAAACCAAGGTATTTTCAAGGCTTCTTTTTTTGAATTTTATCTGAAGCTATTTGTAAACCAGCATTATTATCTTGCTTGATTAAATGTAAATAAATTTGTGATAGCAGTTCTGGATTGTCATGAGCATTGTCAATTTGTATAGTTATAGCATCTTGAAGATGATTAATAAAATCTATATAAGGCTCAATGGGGCCCTGTCTAACAGTAGCAAAAATTTAGTGGGAGTATTTGTTTCCAGAACTTTGTTCCAAGCCTTTACGGCTGCATAAGTTGTTTGGTCAAGTAGTTGTGGAGGAAGTAAGGCCTGTGCCTGAGATGTTATAAAATCTCCTTCTCTAAATAACATGTCCATATTAATTTGAAACTCACTTTGTAAATTTTCAAGTGAAATAGCATGTAAGGCTTCCCGATATTCTTGTAGCCATACAGTATATTAAGCAGGAGTTAAAACAGTTTTTCCAAGTGTTTTCCAATCCCAAGGGGTCATATTATACCCCTTAGCAATTGATTCTAAGTATCCCTTAGTAAAAGTAGTATGTAAGCCATTTTCTGTTATGCTCTTTTTAAATCTTTAAAAGAAGGAGAATGGGAGGTTTTCAGGTCTCAACTGAGTCCCAGTTCTTACAACAGGAAAGACACGATGAGCATCAACTCCCATGTTATGTCCTTCCTTAAGACAGGACTCCATCAAGGGAACAAATGAATTGTTTGCCTCCAAAGGTGGAGGTGGGGAGAGAGGAGGAGGAGGCAAGGATTGGTTTTCATCCTCTTTAATGGCATGAACACATTTTTCTCCTTTTGTTAAGTTCCTGAATAATTTTAAAAGCAATTTGACATAATTTCCAAACCATTATAATCAATAATAATTTAGTTAGATGATGGTTAGTTACTTTATAACCTACTCTCTTAAGGAGACATGGAAGTAGGGACCCATGTTGAACTTCCTTCTTAGACAGTGAACTACCCATAATCACAAGAATAGATAGAAATTTGAGACAGTAAGAAAGCAAAACTTCCAGGTGAAGCCCTAGCTAGACACTGTGCAGGCATGCAATTGCTTGCTTGAAAGCCACCTGTGATCCTCTTTACCAGAGGGAGTCCCCCTTACCAGGATTTCCCTTTTGATGGGATGAGTAGATGTCCTTTTCCTTTTTTCCCCTTTCACTGGGATTTCCCTTTTGATTGGATGAGTAGCAGAGGCCCTTTTCCTTTCTTTTCCAAGTACCAGCAGGTCAGTTTCTGATCCATGGACCTAGAATTCATCACATCAGGGTCATCATTTGTTACAATTCTATATCCATAACAGATACTTTAGCCTGGGGAAAGTTTCCTGTCTTTTGCAAGGTTAACAATTCTATATGTAATTCCAAAAGGTTAGGCTAAACCTGAAACTAAAGGGCTTTGGAAAACTAGGCCCTGTGAAATACATTTGCTGTATAGTATATGCCACACAAAGCCTTTGTATCAACTTCATCATTTAAGTTATATGTAAACCTTGATCAACTTTGGGGGGAACTGAACATTTCATATGGTATTCTTCCTTTCTGTTTGTATATATATGTATTTATGGTAATTTCAAGGAAATTATATCCTTTTACTCTCTAATCAGTAGTATAATATCTAGATAAAGTTAGTGATGTGGGGTGGGAATTCTACTTTGCAGCTAAAAATTTGGTGTACTTGTTATTAATTTGTAATCTTTTTAACAGTAAAGAGTTTAGGCTGTTTTAGTTTTATTTTTAATGTAATTTTATTAATATTATTTTTTACATTCTAGGATGTTGTTGTGAAGCAGTTGGGAGGGAGAGGGAGAGGAGAAAGGAGAAGGAAATGGGAAAGAAAAAGGAGGAAGGGGGAGGGGTGGAATTGAGGCCACTGGTGCCCCATTCATTCCCACAGGGGAGACCAGGGGACTTTCAGTGGTGACTTGGCCATTACTGGCTGTGTGAAGATGTTAAGGGGTTATAGCAAAAGCCCTCATCCCCAACTATTCCAGCTCAGGAACCAATGGCCCTTCTTGCTGTGGCTTCGTGGTCATCACTAGTATGACTGCATGTGTCAGAGGAGCATGCCTGAGGTCTGAGGCCCCCAACTGCCCTGGCTCCTGAAAGCCTGGGGCACTTCCTGCAGCAGCTCAGTGGTTGTTGCTGGGCCAGCTCCCAGTGTCAGGGTGCATGGACAAGGCCTGAGGACCCCCACCACCTTGGCTTGCAAGAGCCCAGGGCTCTTTATGCCATGGCTTGGTGGTTGGCACTGGGCTGGCTGCATGTGTGTTGGGTGGGCATGGCTGAGGCCCTCATGCTCTACCCTTTCTAGCTTGGTAGCCCAGGGAACTTCTGGTCCTTCTGGGTATTATAGTTGTTCTTTGGTGAAATAAGACCTTTACTAGTTAATATGAAACTTTGTCTCTGGTTATGGGTACATTTTTTTTTTCTTTCAGTTCTGTGATGGATTATTTGCTGTTCCCACCACTTAAACTCTGCACTGGAACTAATTTGTTGTCCTTTGCTTACTTCTAAAATGGGGGATCTTCCTGTGGGGACCAGCACTTGAGCTGTGTTTTTGAGCTAAATTGCTGCTTTGCTGCTGATTTCCTAGGGAAGGCTTTTTATGCAGCACAAGTTTTAGTGGTTGACTTTATAGGTACTTTTGGTGCGTGAGAGACCCAGTGCACCTCGGCTATATAGAAACTCTTTGTCTAGACCCAAGTGTTCTCATCAAACTGCATGCCATGTAATTTTATATTCCTGAGCAGTCTCCTCTGAGTGGTGCTACACTGATTGGGGTGCAGATCTGCTGTCCTTGTTGTGTCCCAGTGTTTTCCCAGTGGGCCTGTCTCCCCCACCACCAGTGCTGCAAACACTTCCCATGGAACAGACCATGTGCCAGTCCTTTGCAATGACTCACCAGCTCTGAGTGGCTCTTTTTTTTCAGTTGTTGTGGCTCCTTGCTCCTATGTGGGTCCATAGGAACCCTACTAGTGGTCTTGCAGAACTATAAGAAAAGATCAAATGTGTGTATCATTGGAGTCCTGAGAGAGAGCAGAGTAAGTGTGGTGCTAAAAAGTACTTAAAGATGAAATGGCTGGATCCCCCCCACATCCCAAGTTTGGGAAAAACTACTACCCCACAAATACAAAAAGCTGAGAAAACACCAAAAGAGTTAAAGCCAAAGAAATCCATACCCATACATTTACAATCAAATTTGTAAAAACTAAAGAACAAAAAATCTTGAAAGCATAGAGAGAGAAATGGAAAAACAATTTGAGCACAATGGATTTCTCCTCAGACAGCATGGGGATTAAAAGGAAGTGGCACAACATTTCCAGCTCTGACAAGCCAGTGATGACAACAAACAAACCAACAGTCAATCAACAATCTTATACTCAATAAAGAATACCCTTCAGGAATGAAGGGAAAATCAGTCATTCACAGATGAAGGTAAACTAAGAGAATGTATCAACAACTTACCTACCCAAAAATAATGAACAAGAAAGTTGTGTAAAAATAAAAGAAGTAATAAAAACAGGAAGGTTAGAGCACCGGGAAAGAAAAAAAATAATGTAAAAATAAATATATGTATAATACAATTCATTTTCTTTCTCCTAATAAGTGTTCTTCATTATGTTGGATGGCTGAAACAAAAATTTTAACATTGTCTGATTTGGGTCTCAAAACATGGAGAAATATTTTTCAAGACAATTATATTAGAAATAAGTGGGGAAAAAAAGGGGTAAAAAGTGAGTTAACATTTCTAAACTTCTCTCAAACTGGTAGATATCCATACCAGTAGACTGTAATAAGTTATGTATATATAATATCATACATGGAGCAACCAATAACAGGTATACAGAGAAATACAAAATCATTATTCGTATATAAAAATGGTGTTTTAATAAATATTTAAGTATCCCATATGCATGTAGAAGAGAAAAACAAAGAAATGGAAACCAGAGAGATTGCAAAAGAAAGAAAAGATTTACCTATAATCTGTTAATAATTATCTGAAATATATAGGACATATATTGGACATATATAGGACATATATATATATATATGCCAATTGAAAGATAGTTTGTGCAGTTAATTAAACATGATCTAATTATATACTATCTATAAGGATTTCACCCACTACTGAGAGAAATTAGAGAGGATACAAGAAGATGGAAAGATATCCCATGCTCTTGGATTGGAAGAATCAACATAGTGAAAATGTCCATACTACCCAAAGTGATATACAAATTCAATGCAATCCCCATCAAAATTCCAATGACATTTTTCTCAGAAATGGAAAGAACTATCCAGACATTTATATGGAATAATAAAAGACCACGCATAGCCTAAACGATGCTGAGCAAAAAAAAAAAAAATAAAGCAGGAGGCATAACACTACCTGACTTTAAGCTATACTACAAAGCTATAATAACCAAAACAGTATGG